>NW_005842799.1:443018-471634 GCF_000455745.1 Alligator sinensis
CAGTGTGCGAGCCCCACTCCCCAGTCACCATCCCTTGCTGCCGCTGCAGAGCTGGCTGTGGAGCTGTGCAGCCAGCCATATGCAAGCCTTCTCCTCTACCTCCCCTGGGCAGGCGGCTGGGCAGCATGTGCGTAGCCCGCACAAGGCGGGCACCACCACACTGCACCCCACATCGCTTGCCCACAAAGCCCCCCCACAGAGGGGCACCCCTTCCCTCAGCCCTTGGCCCTGCTGGCTGCACTGTGCTGCCTGAGGCTGGCAGCACCCCTCACTCCCTCAGCCCCCAACCATTTTCCCCAGCCCTGCCCCACAACCCTCAAGCACCACTTACCTCCAGGATCCAGGGGCAAAGGGCAAGTCTGAGCCTGAGCCCAGCTGGCACATGTGTGGCCTGCAGAGTGGCACCCCTGCCCTCACCCCCTGGCCCTGCTCCTGAGAGTGGGCATGGGGGCATGCTCCCCCCCTTCTTGATCTACCCCCACCCCAGCAACTTCCCTTTCCCCCGCCCTGCCTGGCCCCTTTCCCCCCCACATACACCTACCTGCTGGGGTGGTGTCAGTGTCTGTGTCTGCATGTCTGTGGGTCTGTTGCGAGGGGCATCAGGAGGGCTGCTGAGACTGTGGGAGGGAGTGTGGGGTACCAGCAGCACTGGGTGGGGGCTGGTCTTTATTTTATCATCACAGATTTTGGGTTTTTAATCAGAGAAACTGACATTTATAATCAGAGAATTTGCAATTTTTAATCAGAGAAAACCAGGATCCCTGTGGATCAGGTACAAATGAGAAAGCTGGGAACCTAAAAGCAATGGAAAGAACAGCCACTCCCTTGCCCTCAGATGAAGATCAGAGGAATTCCAAACCACCAAGACCAATACCAGACAGTAAACTCGAGTAGGACGTACAGCTTAAACTACAACAGCATACAGCTGAAGAAAAATGCCTAGCTAGCTTGTCTGACAGGAGCAAACACAACTGATTTATCAGCTTGATGGAGTAAGAGGGAAGTAAGGAGCTTGCAGCAGGAGATTTAGACTTCCTTGGGTAAACTGGGAATTACCAGAGAGGAACATGCCTTTGTATGCAGTTTATACAATTTAATAGTCAGCAGACTTGGTAAAGAAGTTGTGGCAGACTGTTCCCTAGGTGGGTGAGGAACAAATGTATTTACAAGGCCTTTAGGTTTTGCAGAACATTAAGAATCGATGCGTTTTCAGCAAGGGGTCTGACGGGCCAAGGTTTCAATAACACTTTCCAAGAGCTAGGATCGTCACTTAATTACACTAGGAGCTCAATTCTCAGTTTAATCACAAAATATCCTGTCGTTCTGTAGGAAAAAGCTATGAATTGTCCAACTGGGCCAAAGCAATCTTTTTGTTGCTGAGAACATTGCAATCAGTCAGGTAAATTACCCGTAAGTAGGAACCTACCAAAATCATGATTTCAGGATTTTCATGAAAATCACGATTTCAGGCAGGCCCTGTGAGAAATTGCTGGCTCTATGCTTTTGATGGGCTCCCTGGAAGAAAAGCAAAACTCACTGAGAATAAAATGCTGGCCTCTTCTTGGGAGCCAACAGTCCTTGTGGGCACTGCGGCCAGGCTGTGCAGCCTGCTGGGGGGGCAGGGCAAGAGGAGAGGGTAGGGGGGCTGCCAGCATGGCAAGAGGGCTGTCGTCTCTGCCCCGATTGGCTGCAAGGGTTGTCCATCATAAGGTCCCACCACTTGCCACCAATTGGTGGCGAGGGGCAGGGTTGCGTGATGGACAGCCCTTGCAGCTGGTGGTGAGGCTATATGACAGACAGTCCTCGCAGCCAATCAGTGGCGAGGGGCAGACCCACCAGGGCCCTTTGGCCAGAAGTATGGGGGGGCCCCGCTGTGTTCCACCCACAAAAATGTCTGCCAGCTCCGTAGTCTGCCTGTAAAATCAGCCAGCAGCCACCTCAAGTTAGGTAGACCCCTACCCATAAGAGAAGAATTGCGCCTTATCTGGTTTTGGTTAACAAAAATGCTTACGTGCAGAAATACAAACGACTGAGTTGGATGCTGGAGAGAAAAGGATTTTAAATACATATCTGAAATCACATATAATAGCTTTATAATTTCCCCATAATAGTCAAGATGCATCTGTCCATTTTCTTTAACAAGCAGAGCTGGTACAAATATACTGAAGCATTCCTCATTACTACTGCGTATATCCCCAGTTACCAGTAATACACTGGCTGATGTTTGTAAGACAGAATCATCAGCTCTCTTCCGTGCGCGCGCTCTCAGTTTTCAGTAAAAATGAAACACACAATTTAAAAATATCTGTGAAAACCCCAGGAGCAGTAGACAGAGAGGTGTTTGTATTGTGAGCAACCTGAAGTGGTGTGGCAGGTAAATGAAGTGGGATGTCAAGAGTTTAGGCAATATTTACTCAAAGGTCTGATGAGACCAAGCAGAATGGCTGGTATTATTAATAGCACATGCACGTGTGTGTACACACACACGCACCATCTTGGGGCCATCCCTCTGGCAGTGACTCAGCTTTTGCATGCCTGAGTACCTAAAAGTCATTGTCCAAGTTTGTATGTAAAAACTCCCAGCCACTTCAACTGCAGCTGCAAATGTTAAAAGCCTCTGCCAGAAAAAAAGAGTCAGGCCACTTATTTAGTTAATTAAAGAGTTATAAATTTTGGTTAATCATCATCACCATTATATTCTTCTGTAGGAAAGACATATCTTGTAATTTTACCGTAAGTTGAAACATGTCTAGATCCTGTTTTTTAAAGAACAGGGATGTTTGCTCTTCTGCTTCATAACTCAGATCTAACAGATTTATAAAAATCAAGTGGGATTTTCAGCACTGATTAAATCCTACTCGCCTGAAGGGAATTTCAAATTAATTCCAAAGTGACAAGAGAGACAGGGCATTGCAAAAC
This sequence comes from Alligator sinensis, assembly GCF_000455745.1. NCBI lineage: Eukaryota > Metazoa > Chordata > Crocodylia > Alligatoridae > Alligator > Alligator sinensis. Next base: position 445,938 of record NW_005842799.1, read on the forward strand.
CTACCTGAAACCTACCTGAGTGTTTTCTGAAACTTCAATTTATTTTAATTTTTTGGTACAACCAATCTAATTACAGACAAACATGAACTTGTATGCAGAAAAGACTAGACATTACGAACTGTTCAGCGAGTAGCAAGGGACTTCTCAGGAAATCTTTTTTCTGATCGTGACTTGCCTCCATCCGAGCCTTGTAGAAATCCACATCATGCAGTTTTTCTTTGCACCGGACCAATTCCATCTCAAGTCTCTCCACACGGTTTGCTTTCTCTCTCAGGGAGTCCAGTTCATCTCTGTATGCTCGGGCAGAGCGTGCATCTGCTGCCAAGCAGGTGTTCTGGGTAAGGAGACAGATCGTGAAAAAAAAATTAACAGCCAAGTTTTAAACTTAAAAATGCATAAGTGAATAAAAAACAAAAAGCATTCCACTGGTGCAAGGGTGAAGGATTTCTCCAATTAACAATTCAAATCAATTTAAAATTGACTGGCTACTCAGACTATGGGAACTCTCCTATTTTCTGTGATTGAGAAAGTATTCTCTAGACATTGTAAGGCTATTTAGTGAACTGAGTGTTTGAGACCTGCTCTCACCAAGCACGCAGGAAACAGAGTATCACTCACAATCATACCTGTAAACATGCTGCAGTATGCACTTTGAGAAGCATTTTCAATCTTTATGTTGAAAGAGATGTTTTTTTTTAAACTCAGGGGTGAGAGTGAGGGGGTCATGGCAGTGTTGCAGTGAACAAAGCCCAACTTACCTCCTGTTTTATTTTCTGCAGCTCTACAGTAAGCTGTTCAACTTCATGTTTAGCGTCCACAAGTTGCTCAGACTTCTCTTCCCTGAAAAGGATTAGAGCAAGTATAATCAGAAACAACTGAAATGGTTATTGAAACAATACCCATAATATTAAGATGCTGGCAAAATTATGAAAAGCTGGACACACAGGACGCCTATACATAAGCACTGAGGCTGCTCTGACTTGCTGGAATTCCAGCACATCGAGCCCATTAATTGTGTTCAACGACCTTTAGTTCAAACGCCCCGCCACCATTTTTAAGCGCAGAGACACTGATACAGGAGACACGGCAGTGCTTTTATTGGAGTGTCTCTCAGAGCTGTTCTAATTAAAGTGCTGCCCCTCACCACACCCAGAGCACGTGAAAAAGTGCCCAGAACTATATAGATTTTCTTGGTGCTAATCCAATTTCATGCAAATCAACTGCAGTTGGGTTCTTCTGTGGTGCTGCAAGCAAGTGGATATTTGGAGAGGAACCAAATATTTAAACATTTCCTTCATCTTTCTTTCACCTGTACTTCCTGCTGTCACAGCTAAACTAACCATCATCCTGGCAGTATTACCATCCTGCAAATCGCTGTCAGCCAGAAAAAATAATGAAGGATGGGGGAACGGAAAAAAGTGGAAATAACAATCACTGAGAATTTTGTGATAAAATGGGAAGGTAGGAAAGTTAAAAGAAGGGTAGGGAAAATGGGTGAGAGTTGGAAAAGTAAGAAGAGAAAGGAAAGAAAAACTAATAGAGGCTTGAGAGAGGATTAGTTAAGAAAGGTAACTGAGGGAAAGGGAAGTTAGCCACGTTCCCCAACCCTTCCCTTGAGGAATTAAAAAAGGACCTATTAAGTCTGCATGTAGAACTCCCAGAGATGTTCTAAGGCAATGGACAATGTGATGCTGTGGGCTTGCATTTAATATACAGGTTTATTTGGTGCTATTAGCAGATCTGAAATCAGCAGCATTTCTCCAGCAACATAGGCTTTTCACAACTTACAGTTCCTGCCGTATCCTTCTCAGTTTAGCCTTTGTGTCTGCCAGCTCAACAGCCAAGTGCTGCTTGTCCTCATTGGAGAGCTGACTGGTTGGGTTTGGTGAAGAGTCTGGACTTGATGCTTTCAGGGGGCTTGGTGGTTGCTGAGACTGCAGATAATCTCTCTCCTGAGTGAGATCCACAATCAGCTAGAAATGGAGACAGGAAGATGGCATCACAGACAAATATAGTGTACTTTGTACTTACATCATTCTTTTCATTCAGGCATCTCAAAGTGCTTTACAAATATGGATAATTCTTATCCTAATCGTGCATGGGGGAGCTCAGGCAACATCCCTATGGTCACACAGTAGTAAGTCAGAAACAGAGCACCCTTTCAGCTCCCAGTCTTTTGCAGCACTGAGCACTGGAATATGCCACTTTCCAGAGCTCAAATAAATATTTTATTTTGGTTAGAGTTTTCCTAACAACTGCAACAATTTATAGCTTTACACAGAGTCCAATCAGTAACAGCAAAAGGCGAGGGAAGTGAAGAGATCTTGGAAAAAGAAGAGTGGTTTCTAGCAGAGATCTGAAGAGAGAGAAACTAATGAGTCAGAAGGAAAGAGTTACAAGTGGCAAAATCTGGAGGAAAAGGCTCTTGAACCAATAATGGCAGATTCTGTTGGAGGGACAGAAAGGCACTGGCAGATGAATGGAAGAGCAGAGCATAAGACACAAAATACCTGAGGTAAATTCACAACATAAAACATTTTAATCTTTTTGCACCATGCTCTTCTCTTTATAGCTCAACTCACTCTAGCTCAGGTGCATGACTGAATGCAGGCACCAAGGGAAGAATCAGCATTATTCTAAGGCACAAGTTCACAAACTCTAGGCCCCCCTCCATAACTTTTCAGAACTGAGCGGTACCCCATTTAAAAAATGTGAGCCTGAGCCTGTCCGTATCTGCTTATCTCCTTACACCTGAAGCCTGAGCCTACCTTTACCTGTTTATGTCCTCACACAATACTTACCTCCTTAGTTCCTGTACACCCTTCAAAGGATATCAGGACACAGGGTGACCTGGCACCCTGGTTGAGAATCACTGTTCTAAGGAATTAGAGGATTTTAGAGGGGAAATAAAAAGGACTGCAGCCTGAGAGTGGACAAAGAGGCAATCAATACACAATCAAAAAGCAAAGCCTGAATCTGATCCTATGAATGAACTTCATGCAAAACAGACATTTCATCCATACTTCTGTGCACTCATCTCTCTCATCAATAAGCCTCCTGAGGTGGAAAACCATATTCCGAGAGAGAGACTCCAGTTCTTCAGGGGCCATATCTGGGAGCTCCAGCCACTGTAAGTCAAACACATTCTCCTGGTTGTGAGTCACCTGTGAACAAGATTCAAAATAAAAAATAAGTCCCTTTTTGTTTCCCTTGGACGATTTTCAAAGTGTTTGTGCCCAATTAATTATTCAGTATTTCTAACAAGCAACTTGCATAACATTTCTAGGGCTGTCAATTAATCACAGTTAACTCACGCAATTAACACAAAAACAAATTAACGTGTTAATTTTTTCAATTGCATTAAACATGCACATCATTTTGACCAGCGGAGCAGACCAGTTCCGGACCAGCCAGAACCTGTGCGCACAGCCCTGACCCCAGCCCGCCCACACTGACCAGCAGCAGCAGCCGGGCAGAAACTGCTACTTGGCATGGGGGAAAAGTGGCCTCTCCCCTCCACCACTGCCAGGGCCTTCTTGTTGCAGTTGCCCAGAGCCCAGGCTCAGGCTGCCCTGAGACTCCTCTCTGCTGCTGTCACTGCCAACTCCAAGCTGCCCAGTGGGGCAGAGGTGGCAGTGCAGAGCTGCAGGGCAGCCTGGGCGCTGGCTCCAGGTAGCTGCAGCAAAAAGGACAGTTATGGGCATGGGCTGCTTTCCCTCTGCACTGAGCAGCAGCTTCTGCCTGACTGAAAAAATAGTTGCAATTAATCTCAGTTTTAATCTCACAATTAATTCAAATCTCACCCTTGCCCTAAAATTGTTAGCTCTAAAAATTTCCTATTTATAAAACTCAGTGCAGTTCAGCTGCCAACAGCTGAAAGAACTCACAAGTGGATAACCTGGCCCCAGATTAATTTACTGATCGTTTACTATGACATTTGACTCTAAACAAGCAGGAAATGGTACAGAAGCACTGATATCAGTGGGAAATTTTGTTAGGAAGTCTCTAATTTTCACAAGATAGTTGGATTTAGGAAAAGGTACTGAATAATTTTGTGTTCAATAACACTTACAGCCATATACTTTCAGGAGTACTCAACTCATGCTTCAAGGGGGAGAGATAATGACTGCAGGGGGCTGAAAGGTATCAGTCCTGTATTGCATAATTAGCTAAGTATATTACTGGGAGGGGTGTGGGATGAAGAGGCTTGTCTTCTTCTGTAGCTTTGGTAACTGGCCACTATTACAAGAAGGAAAGGACCTGACATGGAAGCGTTTGCAATTTACTAAACTCTTCTGACAACTGATTTTCTCCAGGTCACTGCTGAAGCTGACTGGATTAGAAGGTGGCACCTATCAAGGTGGCATGTCTACAGTTTGGGTTATGAACATTTCTGCTGTCAGAGATATCCCTCACATGGTTTTGTTTGTAAATCAGATTTTATATGTTAAAGGACTATCATCTACATCATCTAGCTGTATTTGTCACTGAAGTCTCCTTGATAAAGTTATTTTACACCTGCAGGAGATGTGCACAGCCTCAAAGACTGTTCATTTTGTAACAAGGCCCAGGCAGCAGGGGGCGTTTGTGCACAGCTTTTTCCAAATTCTTGACAATGGGCTGATATCTACTGCTGGAGCCAACTGTGTTTTCTTTTTTTTTTTAAACATTTAGAATCCAGAAAACATCTGCCATAAGATTATGCTTGAAAAGATTAAAAAAATTGAGAGAAAAGGGTAACATATTTTTTAAATCACTTAACATGATTTAAAAGCCTGAGTCTCAAGTCAGGAACAAGACAAGGCAGGGAAGCACCTTAGACACTAAATGGTTCGGTGAGACAATCTTTTGTAAGTGGCAGCCTACTTTGTCTGGTAGTTCATTCATAACATTTGACAAAGCAGGCTGTCACTTACGAAAAGTTCTCTCTCTGAACTGCTAAGATGCTGCCCTCATTTTCAAAAGTGATTCAGGCACTTACAGAGCCACCCACTCACTGGTTTTCATTGGGCCCAAGGCTCCTAACTACCTAATTCACTTCTGAAAAAGGACCCTTGCTTCCTATATCATTAAGATGTTTTTAAAAATGTTATCCAAAACTTCTGAGTATTCCTTATAAAAATATTTCCAGTCTAAATATATATTTGGCAAGTAATAATATTTGGCAAGTACATCAGCCCCTGGCTGATGTACTTGCACCAAAAGTGTTTAGCCCAGTTCCTTCTTCAAACACCTTGTAATTTTTCATTCTAAATTACAATCGCACATTCAATAGAGTATTTGTGCATGTCAAACCTACTATTAATCCTACTATGAAAGGTTAACCTGTGCTCTTTAACAGCAAAGCAAACCAAGATAGTCGAGAGGGGAGGCAAAAAAAAACAAAAAAAACTCAAAGCACTGAAAATCCTACCTCCTGAATGTGGGAAACAATTGCTGCCTGGGTCTCAATATCCAGCTGCTTTATTCTTTCAATAAACTCTTCTTTTCTTTCACACTGTTTAAAAAAATGCACTTTGCTTGAAACATGTTATGTGCAAAAAACTACTGTAGTGATGAATCTTTTAATTAATTTATTTTTAAAGAATTCACTGGTACAACTAAAGGAACAGTAATAACCAGACCAGAGGAGCACATGCAGTCACACTTACAGTGAATAATACCTTGTTGCACATATGCTCTTTGTAATCAGTGAAACTAATTGATGAGTAAATTTATATGCGAGATGCGTAAGGGTTGCCAAATCATGCCTTACGTTTTTAGAACTCTTTACAGATGGTATTAAACTTAAGGCCAAAAGAATGAATGTACCCAAGGGCTAGAGCCACAGTTAGTGGAAATCAGCAGAGCTCAAATGGACTTAAAACTACACAAATGTAAAGCAGCTGAAGCTGTGGCCCTAAATTTGTGTTACATCATTTAAACTGTTTGTTTGCATCTTTGTATTTTACTCATTTGGGGGAATTAATACATCAGTTTCACTTTTGATTCTGCTCACATCAGCTCCACATTTTCTTCTCAGGAACTAAAGCAATGTGTGCTTTGCATGTACAATACAGCAAGAGAATATTTAATTAAAAATAAATAAGACTAAACAGATTCCCAAATTTATTTCTATCAAATGAGTTTTTGGAAGTGTTTTGTAACATCCCACAGTCTGTTTAATTGCTTATTTTTCTGTTTTGATACAAATGTGGGACCCAAGGCTGGTAGGCAGAGTACCCAGGACTCTCTAAGTAATAGAAAAAAGTTAAACATCTCCCACAGGATATTTATCCACTTCACTGAGAGTTCACAGTGGCTCTCTGGGCCCAATTCTGAATATGACCATACACTTGAATAGGAGGAGGTTCAGAGCCATAAATGGGAACTGATGGTGTTCACTGCCTTGCCAAATCAGGCCCTTCATTCTTTGTGTTGCAATATAAACAGTAAGAAGTTCAGAGCAGCCCCAGGAAGACAGCATTACCCTGACATAATTGATTTGACGTAGCCGAGCAGGGTGAGTGTCCTAAAGCATGACAAAGACATTAGACAGACATGAAAACAAGGTCAATTATAAGGGAAAGCTGGCCAGCAATGTCTCTATTGTTTATTACAACAGCTTACTGAGGGATCGCCAATACAGAGGTTTGGTGTGTAGGACACTGCTTCCTTTATCTGGTTAACTGTCGTGTACTTAGGGGGAATTTCCCATAGGTACTGGCTGTCCATTTAGTTTAATAACACACACATACCATAACAACCCTTACATGGTTATACAAAAGTTCCTATTCATTTAAGACTCCATTTATACAACATTAAAAAGGAGCAGTTCACTGGTGTCGGGATTCCTTAGAAGAGGGCAATGAGATGTTAGCTTATGGAGTCTCTTTGCACTAACACCCTCTATTCTATGCCAACATATTTCAAGAACTAACAATCTTCACATGAAGAAGACTATTCAAACTCACACTATTTCTCACTATGTTAATTATTTGAATTGCCTAATTGCAGCACCATGTATCCTAGCAGTGGTTCGAGCAGCAACAGGGATGGTGGTTTTGCTTATTATGCAAAATGTCCTCCCTTTGCTCTCACTTTACTCCTTTCTTTGTATCTGTGCTTCTTCCACCTATTGTGCCTTTTCATAACTTCAGATTTCAAACACACAGGGGCTGGGAATTTGTTTGAACAGCACCTGACAGAATAAGACATTAATCCTTGACAGACAATTCTGAGTTCTACAAGAATTACAATGCCCCAATAACCAAGAAAGACTTAAAATTACATTATTAAAGTATTTTGTGATGCCCTAATACTTGCTCACCTGTACAGCACAACCCAGTACCAGCAGCAACAATTTCTTAATTTCATCCATACTTTTACCTAAAGTGAAAGGAAAGAAGCAAATCAATCCAAATGTGCTACTACATGAGTTAAGAAAAGTTTTATTAAATGTTTCTCTCAAAGTACAGCAAAGGCCTTCCGAGCAGGAGAAACATCCTTTTAGTCGACCAAGTATTTGGACAATCTGCAAGTACATATAAAATTACTAATGGTTTCAATGCAACAAAATTATTGTTACAGATTAATTTATCAAACAAGACCCAAGATCCCCTAAATCCAGCAAAGCATTTGAGCCTGGGCTAAATTTGAGATTAAGCAGCAAAGGTCCTGTCCTGCCCAAAGACAAACCAGGCCATTCTTATAGCATTGTGCAAAGATACTTTTTAAGGGACAGCGTTTTTTAAAATAAATTCCAATTCATGAGAGGATTTGTTGCACAAAAGTCCTTGTCTGCGTTTGCCAAGGGCTTTCCAGCTGATACAACAGTAAAAGTTCAGCTTCAATTTGACCATTTGCTTGGTATGGACCATGCTCTCTTATTTCTGATGAAGAAAAAACAACACAGGACTGGGGGAGAACCTTGTAGAAGGGGAACTCTTTTGGCACCCTAAATTGCACATTTTGTGAGTAGCCACACAGACAAATGGAAGATTGCCACTTCACATACTTCCTTTCATTTTCTATCAAAGGCATGCTCTTTCTTTGCCTCTTCTGCATTAGAAACTGCTCACACTCAAGAAAATGCTCCACATGATGAAAAGTGGGGCAAGAAGTGAAGAAAGGAGAATATTCCTTTACCATATGCTTTTGGATCCATGGGACGAAAGGGCGTAAGCAGGCTGTTGCAGCAGGGATCCTTTCTGTGAGCAACAACCCAGCAGACTTCAGTATCAGTTTAAGGAAAAAAAAGTGCCACAGGGCAACTGCCATGGCTTTTATCCAACTTCAGATCTTATTGCAACAAAATTAAAACGTGTATTGCCTCGGGAGGCAGAGAGAGCTCCATATATTAAAGATAAAGGGAAGGAGAAACTGGGAGAAATTGAGACAGGTTCAAAATTGTACATGTGGGTAGTAAAAGGAACAGAGGCAAGTCAGCTTCAGACTGAGATATTAAGGGAAAGTATGACACAGTACAGACTGGAGGCAGGGAAATAGGCAACATATAGTTCTCTCTTGCTTATCCATCTGTAAATGTATGTACTTTTTGACATTCAATGTATAACAGTGGGATAAACATTTTCACTTTCTGGCCTCCTCTCCTTGGGTGTTCAGTTGCTCATGTCTATAAGCAGGCACAGGAAGGAAACTTACTCTGTCTACTGATTTTTTTTAAATGCACAAACGTGTTAGCACACCAAACAGATATACAAAGCTCTTCACACACCGTGCCCTTGTAAGGCTGTGCTGTACAGTAAGTTAAATGCATCTGCAGGATCTAACAGAAGGGAAGTGGAGGGAGATTGATTAATCAATTATGCTAACCTAGCATTTCAGATTAGCAAAGGCACACTGACCTAAATTACCAGAGGGGTTGAGTCTCAACTTGATAAACCTACAATGTAAAGCAACCATTATTACTATTAAAGCAGGTAAAGAGAGCTAGAGAATTAGTTCTCTTTTTTTGTTGCTTTTTTTTTCTTTAAACAGAAATACCCCAAACAATTCATTTTTTGCTAGGTAAGTTTCTCTAGCACAAACGATTTACCTGCTTATTAAAAAGAAACAACCATTTAAGAAATTATTTTTAAAACACTTTCACAAAAATTCCAAGCATTCCTTATGAAGTTTAATGAGAATTTTAAGTGTCTGCATCTGATACGGCTTAATTTATCACTAGGCCGTCATAAGCAGAGATGATTTTTCTAAGAAAACATACATTTTAAATCTGCCAGAAATTGTGTTGTTCTCCAAGTATAATTGTAGGTTATTTCTCTTCAGAGATTTAAAGCATATTTTTTCAAAGGGTAAACAAACCTTCCCATCCATCCATTCACTGGCAGCAGAGTTGGTTTGTGTTCTTTTATGAAACCATATTTTTTGTATACAAATATAACCCTTGGTTTCCATAAGTAAGAGTTCAGCATTATTCTGAGACAAAAATCAACTTGAAATGCAGTCAACATTAAAATACGTTGAGTTTCATCATTTAATTTCATTGTTTCATCTTCAGAACAATCAGAACAAGGCCTTGGATCTCTCACGTTGCAGGGGAGTGCCCTAAATACTGGCTAGGGCTGTGTGAAACAGCACCATTTTGTTTAGACTTGCATTTTGCCATTTCAAAGGGACAGTGTTCGTTTCACTGTTTCGAAGCACTGTTCCGTTTCATTTTGTCAAAACTGTTTTGCTGTTTCGACACTGTTTTGATGTTTTGCCCATAGACTATTATGGGGAATAATGAAAATGCCTATAAAACTTTGTCATTTCTTCTGTGATCAGATAAAAATTGCAGGGATAGTAGCCCCTTTTGAAGGCATGAAGCCTGCCAAGTTTCGAGGAGATAGGTGCAGGGTGTTTTGTGAAACTGCACCTCAAACTGTTCAAAGGAAAACTAATGACAGCCTGCTGTCATTCTGTGTGCAGATCCAGGGGCCCGCACCCCCCGGGAGGAGTCTGGCACAGCCCCGCAGCCCTCCTAGGGGACACGGGCCCCTGGATCTGCATGCGGGATGACAGCAGGCTGCCACTGCCAGCTGAGGCCAGTGCCAGCACTAGGTTCTTCCCAGCACTTGGTGCGGGCTGCACCAGGCAGACTTGGGCGCTAGCCTTAGCCAGCAGCGGCAGCCTGCTGGTATCTGCATGCTCCGTAGCCGGTGAGCGTGGAGCTTTAAAAAAAAAAAAAAGCCCCTCACTTCCTGGCTCTGGCAGCAGCAATTGGGGTCTCTAGGGGCTCGTGGCAGAGCCCGCCCGCAGTGTGGGGCGGCGGGGATTGCCACTCCTCCCCCACCCCTGCCTGCCACCTACACCATTACGTGGGTTCAGTGTGGCTCAGCAGAGTACTGTGTACCATCTGGGAGCTGGGGTGGCTCCACCTGTCAGTCAGAGCTCTCAGTTCCATTTCCCAGCTCTCTGGTCATTCCCCCAGCTCTTCCTAAGGAGGCGTGCTCCCCAGATCTGTGCGCTGGGTTTCAGCAGGCTGCTGCTGCTGGCTGGGGAAATAGCCCAGAGACACTGCCATCCCCAGGTGGCAGCAGCACCCTGCTGTCATCCCACATCATCTGCCCACCCGGGAAAAGCTGGGGGAAGCAATCAGAGAGCTAGGGGAATGATTAGGGAGCTAGGGAATTGAACCAGCTCGATTCCCCAGCCCCTGGCTCGATTCCCCCAGCTCTTTCTGGGGAGCATAGGCCCCCGGATCAGTGTGCCAGGTTTCAGCAGGCTGCCGCTGCAGGCTGGGGCCAGCGGCAGCACCAGTCTTCCCGGCACAGGCTGCACTGAGCGGCTGTCACTGGCCCCAGCCTGCAGCAGCAGTACTGAAACCTGGTGTGCAGATCAGGGGTCGCGCCCCACCCTAGGAAAAGCTGCGGAAATTATCAGAAAGCTGGGGGAAGTGATCAGAGAGCTGGGGAATCAAACCAGGAGCTAGATGTCAATATCAGTGCAGCCCTTTCCCCTTCTTTCCCCTCCCACTCCTTAGTTTCCATTTAGCTGCAAGCAAGCCTAGCTTCAAAGCTTTTGAAACGTTTTGAGCGCACTCGTTTCATTTTGAAGCCGTTTCAAAGCCTTTCATTTCGATTTTGCTGTTTCAAGCTCGAAACAGCTTCAAAACGAAACGTGTTGAAATTTCATACAGCCCAACTACTAGCCTATAGAGCAGGGATTGTCAACCTTTTTTAGCCTAAGTATCCCCCGAAGGCCAGACGCTGAGCAGGGGGGGACGGGGGAAGCTCACCAAACTGGTGTGTGTGGAGGCGGTGTCCACCGCATGTGAGCTTCCCCGCCCCACAGAGGGGTGCCGCTGCCCTTGTCCTGCCCTGGTCCTGCTCCAGGGAGGTGGCAGCGCTCTGTCCCTGTCCACCTGCACGCATCCCCTAGGACCGGTCCCAGTACCTCCAGGGATACGCGTACTCCTGGTTGACAACCCCTGCTATAGAGGACCTGGACAGTTTGAATCTATACTGAAATGGAGTAAGAATGAAACTAAATGCTGAACACCTCTGAAGAGATTCACAGGCCAAGCAGACAGATTTACATGACCTATGAAGTGCTTCAAAAATGCCCGAAGCCTGTCAAAATTAACCCTGGAAGAAATGGCAAGTCTTTGGAAGCACTTCAAACTGAAGCACCTCCTATTACAGGAAATGAACAGTGTGCAGGAGGTGCTTCAAAATGAAGCACCTCCCACACACTCTAGGGAGCCTGACACAGGGTTTGCTCAGCCCTCTAGCATCTCACCGTGCTCCTCTACTCTCCCTGCACACACCCCTAACAGGGATAGGGAGGAAGAGCAGGGTGCACAGCCAACAAGTGCTCTCCTGTGCACTTGGACATGCTGGAGTCGGGGCAGGTGTGGGGTCACCTGGTTGTAGCAGATGGACACTTTGCTATCCTCAGCAATCTCCAAGGTGGAAAACCAAACAAGGAGTTGCACTCTCTTATTCTGGAGCTGCAGCAACTTGTGGCTGCTGGTGTCCTGGCACAATTGTGACGCTGGAATGGCAGCTGTTATTTTTTTACCCCTCCCCCCAATTGGTGCCTGAAGCAGCTGCCCCAGTTGCCCCACCTTAGTCACAGTACTAATAGTGATTCCTTGCATGCCTTTCTACCTCCAGAACCAGGAGACTTAGGGCTGAATGCAGAGGAGAGGGCTCACTGGCTGTTTGCTCTACTCTTCCATGGGGGAGGGGGAGGGAGGGGCCCACGGGAGGGAGAGAAGAAACACAGGACCCTCTATCATGCCCCCTCTGGTTTTAGATCACTCCGCTGCACACTGTTGTGACAATACTGAAATGCTCTGGGGGCGAGTGCAGCAGGGGTCAGGGGATGCGTCTGTCCCCTACCTTGGGGGTCTTTAAGAGGAGGGTAGACATGTACCTGGCTGGGGTCATCTGACCCCAGCGCTCTTTCCTGACCAGGGCAGGGGGTTGGACTTGATAATCTGCTAAGGTCCCTTCCGACTCAAACATCTATGAATCTACGAAGCACCATATTTTTGAAGTGTCATAGCATTTAATGTGCTTCAAAGAGCTATGCCTGTTCTTGGCCCAAGTCACCATGGCCAGGTCCAGACATGCATGGATGTTTGTTTCCCCAGGGGCAACTAGCAGCGGCGCACCTTGTGCTGCCACTAGTTGTGCATGGGAAATGCCTGTGCTACCTGTGCTTGGGCATGCGACAGGTTACCCTGGGGGAGGGGAGGGTGGCCCTGGTTCCAGCAGCCTTATTTGAGGTCCTGAAGACCTCCCAGGGCTGCAGCAGCAGCAATTCTGCTGCACGGAGCCTGGCCGGTAGCTGAAGTGTGGCTCCGGCCAGTCAGGCTCCAGCTTTGAGCAGTACATGCTGCCCCCACATGCGCCACTCAGCTTTTTTTTCCTGCAGGTTTTTCTATCCCTAGATACAAAAAAGACCCCATGCTCCTTGCAGCATGGAGAACAACTGAATGTGCAGTACGTGTCGTTTCTGCAGTGCCACATACCGCACAGCCATGCTCCTCTGGATGTGGCCCATGTGTACATGTGTATGCCTGTCCATCTCTCTCGCCCAAGGAACATTTCAGAGAAAAATATCCCTAGCAGGAGAGAGAAAAACTTGTCCCCATTTTGTCAAGAGCCTGCTGGTTATGGCACTCCCCCCCAGTGGTGTGGGAGTCTCAAGTTCAAATACCTACTCTCACCCCAAATGAGTGCTCTGACCACAAGCTGTAATCTCTATCAGTCTTTGTGACCAGAATCTCCAACCTGTGCATCTCACTGCATACATAGCTGTGATACTAGCTGTAAATACTGACAGATAGTTCTGTACCTAAAATGCAATTGCTTTTAGATATTAAGCAAATGGCCGATAAACCTAAAAGGTATGATGTTACTTAACCCATTTATCGTACTGCATCACTCAAAGGCTAAGTACAGACAGTCAAAAAGCCCAAGGCTGAATCAATTCAGTCTTTACAGGTTAGTCTAAAATGCATAGATTGAACCAATAGGGAACAGACATTCACTTTTGATTCCAGAAACCCAGCCACATGCCTGCTGTGGCCCAGGCCAGAAGCCAGGGGGTGCTAGAGCATACCTCCCTGCTCAGCTGGAGAAGACAGCTTGGGCCAAGCCTACCCTGCCTACCCAGGTGGCGGGGGAAGAGGGGAGGTAGTTGTGTGGAAGGTGCAAAGCATCCTGGGATGGCAAGGGACTGTGAGTTAACTTGAATCTCAGGTCAATGAATAGCCAACCTGGGCTGGATTTCAACTAGCAACCAAAGAGAAAGGTCCAGAATCCAATATGGTCGATTCCCTCCATCCACGCCGACAATTCCAGAGCAGCTGCTCTAGGTGTCTGAGCCAGCAAGGGAGCAGGTGACCCAGGGATCTGCAGAAAGGCCATCTGCTCCCCATGGTGGGAGAGGGCCTTTGGCCTTCAAGAAAATACCTTGTGCTTTGAGAGCCTCTCTCTAGGCTGACCTCTATACTCTGACAGAAAAGGGAGGGAGAAACAGATGGGGGAAGCAGGGAAGGAGATTAGGAGATGCAACAAAAAGGAGGATAAAGGTATGAAAGAAAGAAAAAATGAAAAATGGGAGAGGAGAGGAGAGGAAGGAAGGATATGGGAAAAGAGAAAATATGAGTGCACAAGAATCCAAGTTGGTACACTTCCTTCTCTAAGTTGGTACACGCTACTTAGTCCTACTCCCACTTCTCCAGCAGAGTCCAGGGAGCTCGAATGTGTCTGGGCAAGGGGGGGGGGGGGGGGGGGGGGAGGGGCGGCGGCTAATATCTATTAGCCTGTGGAAGAGAGGAGAGAGGTGGTAAAGCACGCACATGCTTATTTTCTCCAATCAAGCAACATCATGGATCATATGAGCCCAAACACTGTATTTACACTTTAGAGAGATAGCTTTGTTATTAACTTTACTTAATATCTTACAACCCTTTGAATCTCTGAAGAGTTATGAAACAAAATAAGGAAGGAAATATCTATTAGCCTGTGGAAGAGAGGAGAGAGGTGGTAAAGCACGCACATGCTTATTTTCTCCAATCAAGCAACATCATGGATCATATGAGCCCAAACACTGTATTTACACTTTAGAGAGATAGCTTTGTTATTAACTTTACTTAATATCTTACAACCCTTTGAATCTCTGAAGAGTTATGAAACAAAATAAGGAAGGAAACGAGGCATGAAATAACACACCAGTGGGAGACTAAATCTTTTATGATTATAATGAAAAACATTTTTTACAGGCATTTATTAGCAGGGACCTCTGGCTCCCTCCTGTTCAAGGACTTATCAGACTTTAATTTGAAAAATGTATTGAAATAGCAAAATGTTTCAAGAGGATAGGAAAGAGCTAGGGAATGTAAGAAATTAACCAGTTTGTGGGCAAAAGGGGATGGCAAAGGATTAGATGAAGCTAAAACCCCTAAAAGTCTCTCCCAACATTTTATTCATGTTCCAGAACGTTCATTTCCATGTTTCTGAACAAAGAACGCCTTGCTGGGGAGTGCAAGCAGACATGGGCAGAGCCAGCTCCGGGTCACAGAGGTTCAGGATCACCACAAAATACAGACGTCCTGCATATGTCCGCAAGTGCTGCTAACGGGAAATTACACTATCTGACCCCAGTGCAATATATTGATCATCATGATGGGTCTCATTAGATTTGTGGCATTATAATGGATTGCTTATATTGTGCTGTGGAAAAAAAAAAGTATTTTCTAAATGGGAAAAGATGGTAACAAGTGAATTTAAAGCTAGAAACTGTATATTGTAAAATGCATTAAAGAAAGAGTGCATCTTTTCTTTTCTAATGGCACTGTCCAATGTGTTCAATTCATCTAAAAATTCTCTCACTTTAATTAAAATCTTTTACAATTAAATTATATTTCATTCTTTTCAGTTTCTTCCATTCCACCAAATTAAGCCAAGTAATCTTCTCACAGGTTATTTTTGAAGCTTTTACCTTCATCCTTAATTGACTGGAACCAAATGAAATTAGCTTGAGCTCAGAAAAAGAAAAAAAAGCAAATATCACATTTGTAGGATCTAGGGAAGATTTGCATTTCCTAAATCTCATGGTTACATGCCAACATCACTTTCTGAAAGTGGGACTGCACTTGTGAGTATAATTCATAAATACAGGAACACACAATGGTTTGAAATACCTATATTTACAGATGTTGATCATAAGGGATACAAGTATCCCCATTTTCTACTAACTCTAAAGACCTTCATTTTTAAATTTACCGTGTTTAATACCAATTTGGTCTACATTAGGCAAAGGAAAATTAAACCAGCAGTTTTCCCTCTGGCAGCTCCACCTCATCTCTGATACTGATCCCAACCCCAGGCCCCCTTCCACTTCCACTACCCCCACCTCCTCTCTCATGCTCCCATTACCAGCCTCAAATCCAACCCTTTCCTTCCTTCCCTTTCACTTCCCCTCTTGCTGCCTCTGGAATGCCTGCCCACTCCACCTCTTGAAAGTCTCAGACAACAAAGAAAAGTAACAATATAGCATTTTAAAAGGCAGGAGCTCTTATCCTTATGGAGCATTAGTTGAATCAATATAGCTGATTTGTCAGTCTTTTCTTGTTCCAGAAAAAGTGGAGCTAAGCCACTGTAAACTTCAGACCCAAATGAAACAAGTTACAGTGGCTTCAGTTACACAGGTAT
Organism: Alligator sinensis; assembly: GCF_000455745.1. Lineage (NCBI taxonomy): Eukaryota > Metazoa > Chordata > Crocodylia > Alligatoridae > Alligator > Alligator sinensis. The sequence continues at coordinate 462,095 of NW_005842799.1, forward strand.
AAGAATGAACAAAAAGAATTAGCTGTGGTGAGCAGGTATAATTGTTCATCCATACCCTTTAGTCATTCACAATTTTGTCAACTCTAGCTCCTTCAGCTGATGATGTCCCCATCTTACCCTCTTTCCTCCCTGAATCAGGTTGTAATGAGGATGGTTCTCCTCCCCATTCTCTTCAGAGCAGCACAGCATCCAACTCATCTCTCTCCTTCCCTTGCATCTTACTGTCACCCCCTTTCCATCTACATCTAACTCCTGCCCGTCAGCCTTCCTTTTGGGCTGCTTCCTCGCTGTTCACATGCTGCCTTGATAAGCTTCCCTGGTTATGACCCGCTGGATTTCCTGGCTTCACACTTCCTCATCCTCATGTCCATATTGCATTTGCAGCCCAGGTTCAGCTCTGCCGCTCATCACAAGGGCCAACTGCTTTACTCGGGTTTCTCTTTTCCTCTAAAGCTGGTCTTCCCCCAATATGCCCCATTGGTCTCTTCCAGCATTGCCAATCAGCCATCAATCATGATGGCTTCTTGCCGGTTCTCCCTTCCTTTTTTTCTTGTCAATTACGGGTGATACCACTTACTGCGCTCTCTCCTTGAAATCCTGTTCCTCCTATAGCTCCTGGCTCACTTCCCATCTCTCTATTCACTCCTTTAGCCTGTCTTGAAAGCTCCTCTTCCCTTACTCTACCTGTCTGGGGGGGGGGGGGGAAAGTGGTTCCACAACAATCTGTCCTTGGTCCCCTTTTCTTTCCTCCACCCTGTACTTTATTATCTCTCAGCAATCTTATCTGCAAACAAAAATTCAACTGCTGGCTCTATGCTCCTCAGAAAAAGAGACGTCTATTTCTTACAACAGCTAGGACAATGAAACCCTGGTCCATAATTGAGGTTCATAGGTACTCAAGTAATACAAACAAACTGCAACAAATTCACATTTTTCCACACATCCCATCATGTCCCACCATCAAGCTCTTCCCCCTTTGTATTCTGCAATTTCTATTCCAGTGTGCACTCCTTGATAACAAGACTTGGATAGTGATTCCCCATGCCTATGCGAAAACAAAAATTGTATTTAAAGTCCACCTTTAAATACTTTTTTTTTTTTTTTTTTAAAGAGATGAAGCAAACAATTGGTTTCAAGAGAAAAGACCTGAAAGATAATGAATATGGGCATTTATACACATACCTTTTCATTCTGCAACGCAATGGTGATCTGCTGCACCATGCTGTGACACATGCAGTTGTTTGTATAAGCGGCAAAATGTGCATTGGCGCACAGAAAATAGTGGTGGTGAGCTTTTAAACTAAAGCACCTTCTATGTGTTTTAGTTAGAAAACACACTGCCACCATTTTCTCAGTGCTGATGCACATTTCACCACTTATACAACTGCAAGCGCTGCTTTTCAAAGTGCCTGGCACTGCGGTGCTTGCATATGTAAAAATACCCTGTGGGGCCAATACCAGCAAACTTTCTACAAGAGACATTTTGGCTGCTTTTTAAATAAGACAGTGATTTGAGGGAAGGAAATAAGAGTTCTGTACCGCAATGCTCACAGAGCACCAGTAGGATCCCTTATTCACCAAGCCCTATGGTGGCATGTTTACGTGTCAAAGGGTGTTCAAATACAGATAACCACCAAGACAACATTCAAGCATACAGCAGTCACTGGGAGGGAATTGGAGCGAGGAGGCAGTGAGGGCAAAGGGAAATTAGTGGGAGGTGGTATATTGCTGTCAGTTACTGCTCAGGCACAGCTGGGAAGCCAGGGCCTCCTCGTCTTTTCTTCTCTTTGTGCCTGGACATATCCATTGCCTGAGGCACTGGAGGGAGCTGGGGTCCAGGTTCTGCTGCCTCCCCTTTCTCCCTGGGTGGGAGGAGAGCAGGAGCCCTGTAGGTGCCTGTTCTCCCCAGGCAGCCTGCACAGGAGAGCAGTGGGCAATGGCAGAATGAAGGCAAGGGTGATGGGGACAGCCACCCCAGCTGTGGGTGTGGGTGTGTTGGGGGGAAAAAAGGAAGTTGTCACTGTCCCTGTATGTGGCGGCTGCTCCAGGTACCTGGATGCATTGTTAGGTCTGTTTGTGGGTATACTGTGCACAAATAGTAATCTTGCCCTTAGCTAGGTAAGAATAAGCCTTATTTACAAAGCTACCAAAAGCATGAATTTTAGTGGTTCATAAACTGGAGGCAAGTTGTTTTTCTGTTAGCAACAAATTAACCTCTCTCTCATTGTCCCAAGCAACTGCTAAGCACAGCAAAAAAAATTCCAGGATAACGTTTCTGCCATTTGTTTATTTGGCCGAGAAGTTTGTTACCACCATGTCACGCCCAGTAGTTGCAGATTATAACATTTTCCTTCTGTGGTAAAATTGACTTACCATCGTGGGCTTTGGCACAAGGCTGAGGGAGGGAGGAATGTGCATTCGGCATAAAGTAAAAACCTCAACAACAACTGCCCCTTCATTTCAGAGATGAGAAGGCCAACAGAGATCAGCTTCATTTTCTTGGCTGCACTCCAGCAATGATGTGAGGAAAGTCAGATAAAAGCTTAGGGGTTCCCAATCCATGTTTGATGGAGCTCACCCTTCGGGCAAGGTGGGCTCTGCCCCACTGGCCCAAAGATTATCCATCTGTTCTCCCCACCCCTGTCCATTCTCTCTCTTTTCTGTTTGGTCTCTTATTTTTTGGGAAGATATCACGTGCGTCTGTGTCTCCCCCCCAATACCCAAAGGACAAGAGATGCTCCCATATCAAACTACATTTTGGGCTGCATGGATTGTAAAAGGATAGCTTTCAAGGAAGCCCTTTGTCATTGTATTCTGATGGAGATGAGGTACAGAGCCAAGACTGCCAAGCAGAAGTATGGTTTCACAGGTAGGGGCTCTTGTACAGCACTCTAGCATCAGATCCAGGTCTCTGCTCTGCCAGTCTTCTTGCATGATCTTGGGATGCCTCTTAGACCCAGATCCTTCCTGACTTACTAGGGTTGTTGTGCTGATAAACACACTGAATAGATTATGAAGTACAGAGATACTGTAGAAACTGGGACTATAGTGAAAAACAGAGTAAGGTTTTCCTCTCTCTCTCCACATCCCTCAAATTAGTCCCACTTTGGGAAACTACATTTGCTGTATCCAATTTATGGAAAAGAAGCAACATAAAAAGCTTGCAAAGGATTTTTTCCAACTACTCAGTTGGTCTAATAAAAGATATCACATCTACCCACAGAACCTGGCCTGCCTATGTTCTTATACCAAGACGGCTATAACCCAAAACCCAGAACATAATTCCCTTTATATCTGGAAGGGGTTTAAAAAAAAAATCCACTAAACCAAAACTACTTACCAGAAAGAGGGTCTTTGCCAATCATTAAAACATTTGGTAAATTCATTACGATCAGCTGCTGGAGAACCTCCTAAATGAAATAAATTGCAAACAAAATTCAGTTTAAAGAAGCCATGTAAAAATAGTTCACAAAGAACATATAGCTCCATTGATTATAAAAGCTTTGGCATGCTGGCAGTCGAGGTCACAAGGTGAAGCCCCACATGAGAAATAAATCACTAGCTGAAGACAATTACAGATCCTGCAACTGAGGTATGCAAATAGTCTCCTGTGCCTCTTCTAATGACAGCTAATGGAAGACTTAAAAGGTCCCATGGTACTAATCAAAGTAAATGCAAAGTGATGCTGGGTATATTTATCAGTCACACCTTTCCCCCAGACAAGCCTGTACATCTGCTTCACAATACACAGACACTGCTGTGTTTCCAGACTTACAAAGGTTGTGGGTTTAAAGCAACACAAGTTACTTGGTTAAGTTTGATCTACTAAAGTAAATAACTGCCTTGTTGCACACGTCTAAGATTTTAACCATGGGTTGGTGATAGAGGGGAAAGGGAAACGTGGTCCTAAAGTTGATCTCCACAGCTGTCCAACTTCTAAGCATCCAGGGGCTGCATGCTGTGTGGCTTCACATACCCTGGGGACCACATTAGTACAACCCATGGGACCTCAGACAACCCCCATCCCTGGCTGCACTGGGCACATGAGTGGCCACTTCCCACCACATGGGCAGGCAGTGCACCCCCTGCACCATGCACACACAGGCATTCCCCACTTCACCTCTCTTGCTGTACCACACCGCAGAAGCAGGAAGTGAAAGCTTAAGGGAGGCAGGGAGGGAGGGAGGAATAGAGACCCCAGCAGAAAGAGCGACTGGAACAACAGGGGGAGTGATAGCTGGATAGGAGCCTGGAGGCCAAACATTAAAACTCTTGTGGACAGTATGTGGCCCACAGGCCACCATTTGGACAGCCCTGATGCTGCACTGCTGAGAGAAAAGTATTAGTTTTTCTTTCTTCTAAACTTACAGAAAAGCTAAGACCTGCTTAATCTCTCTCACCCATCAAGGACCTTAGGCAAGAGGAACTGTAATTTCAGGAAGCAAGAGGGAAAAGCCCACAATTAATGGAGAAAAAGAAAAACAGGAACTTTGTTAGGTTCAAATATGCTGAAGTGTCAACTGTTTGAGCTGCCTTGGAGTTTCAGAATGAGCCATGAGGACAGGTGATACCAGTAAGAGGATAGATGATATGGTCAAGATACAAAATAGGTTTTGCCCAAGAGAGGACGTACACAAGGTAACTTCAGAGGCACATGACTTGCCTATAATATGCACAGTCGGCCTGTGCAAAGCAGCTGGTACTCGCTTCAGATTCAGTATTCAGGGGACAGCGATTTGATTTGGCAATTTGAATCACTGTCCTGAACTGATTCAGCCGAATCCGATTTGGAGATTCAGCCACTGCCAAAATCGGCACCATCCCCTGCCCACTCTCAATGGCTGCCCTGTTTGCTCTTCCAGCACCTGGCTCTTTAAAAAAAACAAAAGCCCCCACTCACAGGCTGCTGCCAGGCAGGGGGGAGATCCCCACAGCTCCCCACTGCCCTGCGCTGTGTGGGGGGCTCTGCCATGAGCCCCCAGAAGCCCCAAGGCCGCTACAGCAGCTAGTGAGTGGGGGCTTTTTCTTTTTTTTTTTTTTTAATTGCTGGCAACTAGGACCAGGTGGGGCAGCCATGGCGGGGCGGGGGTGGGAGAGTGGGCAGGGGATGGGGGCTCATGGCAGAGCCCCCCATGCAGCTTGGGGCAGTGGGAAGCAACAGGGATTGCCCCCCTCAACATGGCAGCAGATTGTGAGTGGGGCTTCATTTTAAACAGCTGGGGCCAGGCAGGGCAGCCATGGGGGTGGGGCTAGGAGAGGGGTCCCCCCCATGGTCCCCTCCCCCCTACTTACCAGCTTGGAGTTCAGGTCCAGCCCAAATCTCCAAAGCTCTTCGTATTTTTTCAGAATCGATTTGGACCTTTTAATTGGTCTCCTGATTTGATTCAGATTCAGAGATTTGGCCACTGAATCAGGCCAAATCTCCGAATTGAATCAGCACCCGAAGCTTTGCACAACCCTAAAGCACAGCATACACAAAACGGCAGGAAGGTTATCGGTATGTATTTGGGATGCCTTGCATAAATGGTTTTGATTGAAAAAGAAATATTACAATGAATGTTCAGTGTCCAATAAGTAACATGAGGCGATTTTAAAACCATTTTGCCTGAAGCACATTTCATCTCAATCCTGGAGAGGGTGGGTTTCAAGCGGGTTTCAATTCCTGGTGATACAGTGTTTTGGTTACCAACAAGTATTTTCATGCTCAACCCCTGGGTGGGCTGCACCTTTTTAAACATTAACTTTCTTGTTTGTAATATTTTTATAATAAAGATTTAAAACGTAGCCCCCCCCCAAAAAAAACCAAAACAAAACAAATCAAATAAGTCTCCCTCTCTTCTCCCAACCCCATCTCTATCTCTGGCACCTGCACGCACCAGAAGTGGTTCGTTTGTATTGGGCAGAAATGCGTTAATGCTTTTAGTATTGCTAGGAAACAAGAATCTAACCAAACTCTGTATTGCATCAAGATACATAACTTGGTCCAACTGTTTGCTGAGTCACCATCCAAATGTGTTCTGTAGTACACACATTTCAATAAGTGTTTAGCTGAAGTGTGTTTGCACCTGTTGCCCAGCAGGTGTATAATATCAGATTTCACAGCACATGGCCAGATTAATATACTCATCTAATCAATTCCACAATACATTGTCTTCTTTGGTATACACAAATTCTCATAGTTCTGCAATGTACTAGTCTCTTACTACTACTACTAAAAAAAAAAAAAATTTCCCCCACACCGGTTCAGTACATGGTTCCAAGGCAAGAGCGCATAAGGAATTCTTGTTGTCTCTGTCTAATCATCAGATCTCCTGCTGTTTAACCAGCAGAGACAAAATGCACTAAACTTTATATAGTTTGCATTCCCGTGCACCCCCTCTGTAAATTGTTTGATTATAATCAGCTGGTATTTCAATGACTAGATACTTTCTGGTTGTGTGATTTTATTCTCTCTCAGGGTGGCAGGCAAGAATCTGAGTTTTCTTGTATTACAAGGAGAAACAGACCCGAACTGTGTAATTCACATCAAATCAAGGTCTCTCAATCTAAAGATAGCAGTTGAGGCACAGTACTGTATCTGCTTCTCTGACTTGATTTCAAGGATCAAGGAATTATTTTCTTTATCTTTATCCTTATCCTTTTCACAGATAAAGGAATTATTTCTAAATGACAGTTAGCTTTGTGTTATTACCATCATGTGAGATTATCATTAACACGACCACTAATACGACTTAATTCTTATATTAAAGCTTTTCGTCAGTAGACCTAAAAATGATTTACAGTGGAGTTTGGTATTATCAACTCCCTTTTACTGAGGGAAATTGAGGCAAAGAAATTAAATGACTTCCTTTAGGTTACACACTAGGCCAGCTAAGACCTGTGAACTGAATCCAAGACCCATTTTAATGCTTTATCCAGTAGGCCACAATGCCTTCAGAAGGCCACAAAGAATTTTAAAAATCCATATGCATGCAAAAACAGGAAAGATTTGATACCTCCTTTTACCTTGGAGCAATGAAAACCCACCCAGTCAGTTTCACCTGCAATACCTGCACTGTGAACCCTAGAGTGGGGGTGTCATATATCCCCCATAGGCTGCATGTATCATGCGCACTGGACAGGCCCTGCATGCTGGATCCAAGGCTTGTCCAGACCAGACCCAATCCCTGTGAATCCTGCAAGATGGGCTGATCTGGTGTGGGTGCCACATGCAGAGCACATGTCAGGCAAGCTGCTTGCAACATATGCTGTGCTAGGCTGGAGCCAGTGTGCACTACCCTGCATTGATGATGGTCCAGACCAGGCCCACAGACCAGCCCCATGTGTATGATCTAACCACAGAATCATAGAAAGTTAGGGTTGGAAGGGACCTCAGAAGGTCATCTAGTCCAACCCCCTGCTCAAAGCAGGACCATCACCAAGTAGATCATTCCAGCTAGGCTTTGTCAAGCTGGGCCTTAAAAACCTCCAAGGATGGAGGTTCCACCACCTCTCTAGGTAACCTCTTCCAGTGCTTCACCACCCTCCTACTGAGAAAGTTTTTCCTAATACCCAACCTAAACTTCTCTTGCTTCAACTTGAGACCACTGCTCCTTGTTCTGTCATCTGCCAGCACCGAGAACAGTCTCGCTCCATCCTCTTTGGAGCCCTCCTTCAAGCAGTTGAAGGCTGCTATCAAGTCCCTTCTCAGTCTTCTCTTCTCCAACCTAAATAAACCCAGCTCAGCCTCTCACGTGTCCCCGCCCCCAAACCATTTTCAATGCTCTCTGCTGGACTCTCTCCAACTCATCACATCCTTTCTATTGTGGGGGACCCAAAACTGGACACAGTACTCCAGATGTGGCCTTACCAGTGCAGAACAGAAAGGAAAAAATACTTCCGATCTGTTGGCAACAATCCTACTAATGCAGCCCAGTATGCCGCTAGCCTTCTTGGCAACAAGGGCACACTGTTGGCTCATATGGCCAGCTTATTGTCCACTGTCCCTTTCATACACCCCCAGGTCCTTTTCTGCAGAGTTGCTGCTTAGCCAGTCAGTCCCCAGGCTGTAGCAGTGCATGAGATTCTTCCATCCTAAGTGCAGGACTTTGCACTTGTCCTTGTTGAACCTCATGATATTTATTCAGGCCAAATCCTCCAATTTGTCTAGGTCACTCTGAATCCTAGCCCCACCTTCCAGTGAATCTACTACACCCCTCAGCTTGATGCCATCTGCAAACTTGCTGAGGGTGCAATCCATCCCATCTTCCCAGTCACTGATGAAAATATTGAACAAAAAACAGCCCCAGGACCAACCTCTGAGGCATTCCACTTGATACTGGCTGCCAGCTAAACACTAAGCCACTGATTACCACCCATTGAGCCTGACAATCCAGCCAGCTTTCTATCCATGTTACAGTCCATTCATCCAACCCATACTTCCTCATCTTGCTTCCAAGAATTTATGAGAAATTCAGAAGCCTTGCTGAAGTCAAGGTACATTATGTCCAGTGCTTTCCCCACATCCACAGAGCCAGTTATCTCATCATAGAAGAGAATCAGGTTGGTCAGGCATGACTTGGTGAATCCATGCTGGCTGTTCCTAATCACCTTCTCCTCCTCCTCCAAGTGCTTAGAAATGGATTCTTTGAGGATCTGCCCCATGATTTTTCCGAGGACTGAGGTGAGGCTGACTGGTCTGTAGTTCCCCGAATCCTCTTTTTCCCCCTTTCTTAAATATGGGCATTATGTTTGCCCTTTTCCAATTGCCTGAGACCTCCCTTGATCACCACAAGCTTTCAAAGATGATGGCCAGCAGCTCTGTAATCACATCAGCCAACTCCCTCAGCACCCTCAGATGCATGCACCTGGTCCCATGGACTTGTACACATCCAGCTTTTCTGACCTGTTCTTTCACCACTGAGGGCTCCTCACCGTCTCCCGAAACTGTGCTGCCCAGTGTAGCAGTCTGGGAGCTGACCTCACCTGTGAAGACCTGGGTAAGAAAGGCATTGAGTTCCTCAGCCTTTTCCTCCACATCTGTCACTAGGTTGCCCCGCCCATTCAGTAAGGGACCCACACTTTCCTTGACCTTCCTCTTGTGGCTAATGTGCATGGTAGGTCTGACATGGGTGCCACATGCAGCATTTGTCCGAAGCCAACCCTGTATGCTGCATGTAGTATGCACCCTGGTCTGGCCCCACATGCTATCTGCCACATACAGGACTGAGCCAGTGCTGACGCTTGCTGAATATGGTGTATGAGGCTGGAGCTGGCAGTTGTGCTACAAAAGCAGCACACACAGCCAAATCAGGGTATGCACATTCCATGTGGCACCTACACTAAACCAGCTCTGTGAGACAGACCTGGCACATGGGGCTGGTCCGTGGGCCCAATCTGGCACATGGACCTGACCCACACCCCTCATCCGAGCATTCAGGACCTGATGCGTTTGACCTGCCTGCATTAAAAGATTTATTTAAAGAAAACCACAGCATGCACGCAGCCAGGAATGCAGCCCGGCAGCTTAGCCGGCTCGTAAGTCTGTGTGGGGGAAATGGG
>NW_005842799.1:471690-480247 GCF_000455745.1 Alligator sinensis
ACTATCCAGTCACAGCAGGGCACAGGACGGAGCTGGCAGCTTGTCCAGGGGGCTGGCTCCCACTGCTGTGTACACCCCCAGGGGAGGCATGGGGGGCATGTGCCCCCCGGATCTGTGCACAGGGCGAGGACAGGCTGCTGCTGTGCGCTTGGGGGCTCTGCCGGACTCTTCCCAGCAGCTGTGCTCAGGTGGGGCAGGGCGGGGTGGCCAGCAGCACCAGGAGGGGGGCAACAAAAGGGCTAGAGTCACCACTGTAGCCCCGCTCCCAGTGCCACTGCTGCTGTCTGTCCCGGCCCAGCTCAATGTAGCAGCTGAGAAAAGCCCGGCGCAGACCGTGAACACACAACAGCACCCTGCCCTCACCCCACACACTGATCTGAAGGATACATGACCCTCATGCCTCCCCTAGAGGCATGCGCAGCAGCACAGGCCGCCCCCATCCCCTGCCCCGCCCTCGCTGTTCAGTGCCTGCTCCTGCCCCAGCCTCACTCCTTCCCTCACTGCGGGGGCCTTGATCTGCCCCCCTGCCCCTCTCCCCCAAAAGACTTACCAGCCGGACGCTCCTCTCCAAGCTGCTGGGCTGCATATCAGCAATTGGATCATTGTTGGCCAGTTTGGCTGGTCAAAAATTGGCCGCTGGTATCGGCCTAAAAAAATCTTTATCAGTGCACCCCTATTTTTCTTATTGTGTACCCCCTTCCAGATTTACCAGCTGCCCGCATAACCCTAACAGCATATGTTTTATATTTTAACCCCTTAAATGCCAATTCTTATAATGAAAATTAAATCTGACATTACACAATTTATCCTGCGTACCACCCAGAGATGTCTTGCATACCCACAAGGGTACATGTACCACAATTTGGGAACTCCTGGTCTAGAGCACAGCTGTCCAGTTGGCAACCCCTGAAGATGTAACATGCAGTCCCTGGGATCTTATTCAGCTGCTGCTTGCTCCGCTACTCTGGCTGCTGTGGGTCTCTAGGCTCCCCCTCCCCCTCTCAGCTAAGGGGCAGGAAGGGGAGAGGGGAAAACAGGCAGGTCCATGGCAGTGGGGGAGCTCTGGTGTGGTGCACCAAGGGAACAGAGGTGGGGGCTGCCCTCATGCACAGAGAAGGGAAAGGCACACATGCACACAGTGCTGGGCCATGGAGGTGGGGGTGAAGAAGAATCACTGCTCATTGGCTCAGAGTACCTGGGGGAAGGGTGCAGCATGAAGGAGCATGGCTTACGCTGCTGAGACTCCACTGGTGCGGGCTGCTCTGCACGCAGTTGGAAGCTGGACAGTCCTGGTCTAGAGGTTCCAAAAAGGTCGTAATTTACAAAATCTAGAATTTGAAGTGGTTGAGTGCTGTCCCTTTACGAGCTTCTCTGCCCTGAAGTGCAACTGCAAACCTGGCAGCATGGGCTGTCATGTTAATTATACTAAGCCATTTATAGAGCACCTGCAGTTTACTTGCAAAAAAACCCAAACCCTCTGACCCTGCCTCTAGCCTACAAAACTTTCAGGCTCACCCTGGACTCCGGGAACAGAGTTTATGGCTTGTATACTGTCACTGGGGTTAAAAAGATTCCTTGAGCCATCATCTTCCTTCACAGGTACACATCTATTGTCTTCAGATTATTCAAATAGGTAAATACAGGGGTGAAAAAAGGAATTGAGTCTTACAACTGGAATTTACTTGACCAGTGTAACATTTTGCTGCAGCAGAGAGACACTGAAATATTTGTCAGCTGCTTAAGAGTTGGATGTGAATTTCGAACAGAGCAATCTGAGGGAAAATGCTTTTCCCCATTCCCTCATGTTGCCTATGGTAACTATAGACAAGAAGGGAAGATATTAAAGAGAAAAGCGGAATTAAAAATAATTAGCTGCATAGACTACTTGCTATATTTCAGTGTCAGGGAAGAACTTTATGTAATAAATCCTCATTGCTCCTAAGAGAGATCTAGTTAATGATAGGCACAGCTAAACTAACACTTGATTACACCAATAAAGGCAAGAACAATAACATATGGTAACAATCTCCCTTAACAATTAGAACAATTAGTGTTAGAGCAGTCAGCTTTACACCTGAGAGCATTAACCAACCAAGTGGCCATTACCTACAAGTCATAAATCATCTCACACTGATTACTGGTTACCATACTTTTTCCTAATGAAATTTCCATGATAAGCCAATTTTGATTCAGAAAACCACAGTTAAGGGAACCAATTCAAGCAGTTCGTTACTAGACTTCCATTGTCTCTGCATTGGTATCTGCACAGAGCCTCCCCCAAAATCAGAAGGCTAAACTCATTTTCTTCTGAAATCAGCAGCATCATGGTCTTCAAGACCCACATTTTCTTACAGCTAGGTCTTATATAAATAGCATTAGGCTCTACCTACCAAATACTAAATAAAAACACGCCCAAACTTCAGATTTGTTTCACTCCAGATACAAACCTTAAAGCAAGGATCTTTCTCTATTCTCTACTAATACTGGCATTTTCAACCTCTTTTAACAAGCGTACCCCTTCTGTCTCAAAGTTTCAGCCCATGTACCCCTTTATATTTTTTCCTTGTTTTTAAAGGGGGGGGCGCAAATCGAGGCCCCTGCAGTGAGGAAGGAGTGGGGCTGGGGCTGCACAGCCAGGTGGAGTGCAGGACAGAGCTGCGAGCAGCTCATCCAGGGGGCACGGGTCCCACTGGAAGCAGACAGGCCCCTCTCAAGTCCTTAACCAATAAAAGCTGTGGGTGCATTTTTCTCTTATAAGAGAACTTGAATAAGCCTAGAGGTAATATTTTTCTTGTTCTCAAGTACCAAAAAATGAGCTTTTTTGGTTTTCTGCGCCTCTGGCCTGAAAAACAAAACTCAAATTTCCCTATAGGAGTGACACAACCCCATAGGGAACTTGATGTGCTTTCAAGTCGGGGGTGGTAAGGAGACTGATGTTGCAAGTAGAATCTAGAATTCCAGGTGCTTAATTTATGGCTCAAGGGCACATGAAGTTTAACAACAGCTTTTGTAAAACATAGGAGTCATAAAGTAAAGGGTTTTTGTTGCGATTTTTTATTGGACCAACGATATAATTAGGAGAGATGTTTGACAAGTTTTTTGGCCAAGTTATCCAACATCTCTCCCCACTATACAGTTGGTCCAATAGAAGATAGCACCAAACCCCATTTGTTTCTCAAATATTTCTTGGACTATCAAGGCTACAACAAACTTCATCCCTACTGTAGGAGCCAAGGAAATTCAAACCCAAAACCTGAACTTTAGTCAAGTCAGCTTCCAATCCCAAGCCCACCCTAATCAGTACCAGGCTGTGCCATCCATACGTACACTAAGGCCCTCACTGAGTTCATACAGAGCAGAACCTTTGCTGCAGCATCCTGCAGTGTTAATGTAAACTCACCATTAGCAACTCATGTAGAATTAAATTAACCTCTGCCTGATTCCTAAACAGCAAGGAACCACTAAATAAATGATTCAAGACCAGCACCCCACTGGCCATTGTAATTCAAAGCCAAAGCTAAGTCACTCCTTTCAAGAATATTGCTTAACTATAAAATGCTAATTACCCACCTGACTGGAAGGCAAATGGTCTTTTCCTACTTACATACAGTTACCATGGGAAAAGTCATTATTGGTTTTACCTGCACCATAGATACAGGCTGTAACAAAGCCCATTTTAATTTCAAAATAAACTCAGCCCTTGGTACCATTTAGAGTTCATCAGAGATAACAAGCCTTTCCACAAGTGCTAGGCTCTCAATTATACATGATAAAGTCTTGCCCCAGTAACCTTAATATGTGTTCCAGAGAAATAAACTATGGGCCAGATCTTGCAAATATGAGTATTAATTAGCCCGGGATTATTTACTGGAGCAAGCACTATACCCAGAAGCAGATCTTTAGCACTGCAAACTGTCAGAGCTACTCCATTGATATTAATGGAGCTCTGACAAGTCACACAGCTGAGGATCTACCACCCAGCAAGCGGCTTTAGGCCACATTAGAAACCAATAGTTCCTTTCATTACATTTGGTTTGCACAAAACCCAGGGAGATGCACAGAACCAGAATTTCATTCACAAAAGATGGACTCCCTGTCAAAGAGGTGAGTAAATGGTGGGTGCATGTAGTTCAGAGCAATCTCTAGTTTAATAAAGAACATACAGAAGAAGATTAAGCCCCTTCTTACAATAGAGAAATATAAAACGGTGGCCTATATCTAATTTTTGCAAACAAATTTAAGATGCATCAAAATGTTTCGAATTTTGTTTTTATGCTAATAAAAACAGATATTACTAAAGTAGTCATTTCTTCGCTGCAGGCTGTAGGACTGATTCCAATGGGTGAATTTAAGTGACCCAAAATATAAATAGTATATTAAGTCTTTTTAAAAATGTCAATTGCAATGATCTGGGAGATATATTAAAAATAAGACACTGAGAACCAAAATGACAGTGTCCTATTATAAGTCAAACAACATAAAACACATTGCTGAAGAGTAGCTCAATGCAATCAAAATACAGATATTATCTCAACAGACTTGGTATGTATTCTTGAAGCTACACACAGCACACATGGCAAACTATTTAAGAACTTGGCTAATTTCTGCAATCACTAAATTCATTTTATGATGGCCAGTATTATTAGAGGTATTTAAAGGGCCTCTCTCTCTTTCTTTTTGGAAAACTAGCACTTCTCAAACCCAATCCACTGGAAACTGAAAGCCAGGAAATTGTTACCTCACTTGTTGAGAATAATCAGCTCTGACAGTCATATACTGGAGTCTCAGTGAAAGAGAAACAGGGAATTTGTTGTTTGGACCATGCAGCATGTGTGAGGTCCAAATACTTAAAGCATTAGCCAGAGGAGAGGGGAGAAACCCCAAATGCAGAAGCAGTAGTACTAGTGTTTTACTAGCAAGTTTAATGGGGGGCTTAGCAACACGCACTAGCTCACCTTCTATAGAATACAAGGTAGATTTTACCATATAGACCAGGGATGGGCAATTATTTCAGGTGGAGGGCCGCTTACTGAGTTTTGGCAAGCCATTGAGGGCCGCATGGCAGGCAGCCAAGGGCAGATAAGTATTAATTTTCTAAATTTTTTAGGGACCCCGTGGGCCGGATAGAATGGCCTGGCAAGCCAGCATCTGGCCCACAGGCCGCATCTGGCCCACACCTGGTATAGACTAAGCAAAGTAGGTATATGTATATAGCACACGCTTTCATGGGCTGAAGCTTGCTTCATCGCAGAAGCCACAAAGAGAACCCCACATGGCCATCATCCACCCCTCATGTTACTTGGTCAGATATTACTGTCAGTGACTCTCCAGTTCAGCAGTGCTATTTATTTCTAAGGCTGCTGTCATAAACTACATCAGCTAACAATGTAAAAAGATCACACACACCCAGCAGACATACAGCTATGACAGCAAAACATCAGGTGTGGACTCTTATGCCAACAAAAGAGGGCTCTTATCAGCTTAGCTTATGTTCATCAGGGAGATGGTGTAGCAACACCAGAAAAAAAAAAAATCACCTTCTGTTGGCCGAGCCAACAAACCTATACCAACACATCTCTAATAGCAGAGGCTCTGCCACATAGACAAACCTTAGTACAATATGCCACGCCGTAGATGCATTTAGCAGCAATATTGATTTCACCATAAAAGGAAAAATCCAACTGTGGAAGTCTGTTTTCTCTAAGTTTTTATTGCCAGCAGCACCTTTTACTAATTTAAATACTTGTTGAAAATAAAAGGCTTACTGATATATTCTCAGTTTATCCCTTCAAATCATGTACCAAGTGACTTGAGCTGTTTATAATAGTATCCAGATGAACTACTCTAGACTCTCATTTAATCCTGCCTCATAATTGTCCGCGGGTGGTATCTGCAGTAGCAGGAAGTAAAAAAAGTGTGCTGTGTTAAAGGCCTGTCACTTAAAATTAGAGATATAACCATCTAAAATGCAATCCATCTGTTCAATGTAATTTTAGTTAATCTGTGGTGGTCTGAAAATCGATCCCGTAACAGTTTAGGCTAACGTGCACTGAAAAGTAATACACAAATCATCAGAACAGAATTAAAATTCAGCAGCACTAAATTATTTTTACCTATTTAGACAAAATTAATTTTCTCCCAATTCATGCATTTTGGATGTATCCTGTTGTTTACGTAAACAGCAATGCAGCACCTCAGAGCTTAACATTAAATTACAAGTATATATTAATATTTAGGTTGAATTTTACTATCAAATTATGGCAGCTTTGCAAAATTGCCGGACATATATTCTACTACTATGGCCTTTAATTTAACAAAGGATAATGAAAAAGGCAAAAGATAAGACTGTACTGCCCATCAAGAAAACACACACACACAAACAAACACAATTTTCAAAAATTGCTTTCACTATAGATTTAAGTAGTATGTATTTTAAGTTTGCATGTAGCACAGACAAAATATATAGCCCTTGCCTCTAAAGATTTTACAACATCACCTGATCTGAAGGCCATCACTGAATTTGGCGATACAAACTAATCAGTTTTTAAGACCAACTTTTATATTCCATTGAGAATTGCCAAAAGAGTCGGCCTAAGAGATAAATGCGAATTGAGCTAGAAGGCTTAATGTTCTGTACTACAATTGAAAACATTTGGATCTGAGTCTCAACACCTTACTTACCAGGTTATGGGGGACTGGGAATATTGCAGAAATAGAATGTTCAGCTCGAGGTAAAGAAAAGTAGCAGTGTCTCACCCTGCTAAAAATTATTCCTGGTAAAGTAAGTGTTTATAAAAATAGTTGATACGGATACAGATACACATTAGGGGCGTGTGAAATGGGGCCCTTTTCGATTTGGATTCGGCCTGAATCAGGGACAGTGATTCGATTTGTTGATTCAGATCACTGTCCCCGATTCAATTTGGCCGAATCCGAATCTGAAAATTCGATGCCGATTCAGAGAAACAGCGATTTAGCCATAGACACAGCTTTGAATTTTTTTTTTTTTTTTTTTTTTATACCTCAAGGTACCAGATGTGGCTCGTGAATGCTGCAATGCTGGGGTGGATGAAGCATCCAACAGGAGTGCGGGGGGGACCCCCACATGGTTGGTGGTGAACCCGGAAAGGGACTGGAAGTACTTCCGGCCCAATTCCGAGTCCACCGGGCAGTACACAGGGCCTCCCCCCCACGCCTCCCGGCTCAGCAGTTAGTTGCAGGGGGACCCCAGGTGCCACCCCAGACTCAGGAGGCATCAGTTGCCGAGGCAGCAGGGCACAGGGCGGGGGCCCCCAGTGAGCTCCCCGACCAACCCAGAAGTGGACTGGAAGTGCTTATCCACTTCTGGGTCTGCTGCTGAGTGCACTGGCAAGCCCCCCATGCTCCTGTGGGATGCTCCATCTGCCCTAGCATCGCAGCATTCACAAGCCACCTGGTACCTAGAAGTATGTAGAAAAAATACATTTAGAGCTGTTTCTACGTCTGAATCACCAAATCTTTTCGAATCTCTTTGAATTAATTCGGAGGGTTCCAATTTGATTCTGAGAGATTAAAGGGTCTCTTGATTTGATTCGGTCACCAAATTCAGAGATTCAGTCACCAAACACACACACACACACACACACACACACACACACACGTACGTATGTGCATATATTGCTTAAATTATACTTAATTAGAACATCTGGAGGGGCTGGACGTGTTCAAGTCAACAGGTCCGGATGCTCTCCACCCCAGGGTGTTGAGGGAGCTAGCAGGGGTTATTGCAGGGCCCTTGGTACGGCTTTACGAGCGCTCGTGGTGCTCGGGCCAGGTGCCAGATGATTGGAAGATAGCCAATGTGGTCCCCATCTTTAAGAAAGGGAGGAGGGAGAACTCGGACAACTATAGGCCCGTCAGTCTTACCTCAATCCTAGGGAAACTCTTTGAGAAGATCATCAAGGAGCACATCTGTGATGGGCCGGCATCAGGGGTGATGCTGAGGGGCAACCAGCACAGTTTCATTAGGGGCAGGTCACGTCAGACCAACCTGATTGCCTTTTACGATCAGGTCACAAAAGCATTGGATGCAGGTGTCGCCGTGGATGTAGTCTTTCTGGACTTCAGCAAGGCCTTTGATACTGTCTTTCACCCCATCCTCGTTAAAAAACTAGGCGACTGTGGCATCAATGCCTACACAGTCAGATGGATTGCTAATCGGCGGAAGGGTCGTACTCAGAGGGTGGTGGTGGACGGGTCATATTCGACCTGGGGGGAAGTGAGCAGCGGAGTCCCCCAGGGCTCGGTCCTTGGGCCCATGCTGTTCAATTTCTTTACCAGCGATTTGGACGATGGGGTGAAAAGCAACCCATTCAAATTCGCTGATAATACCAAAATCTGGGGTGAGGTGGGCATGCTAGCAGGGCGGGAAAGACTGCAGAAAGACCTGGATAGGTTGCAAGGGTGGGCTGACAAAAACAGGATGCGTTTCAATACAGACAAGTGCAGGGTGCTGCACTTGGGCAGTAGTAACCGGCAACACACTTATAAGATGGGAAACTCCCTTCTTGAGAGCACG
>NW_005842799.1:480282-491628 GCF_000455745.1 Alligator sinensis
GGGACAGCAGGGCAGACCCTACAATGAGAGGCTACGGGACCTGAACCTGTTCAGCCTTCACAAGAGAAGGCTGAGGGGGGACCTTGTGACCTTCTATAAACTCACTAGGGGGGACCAGAAGGGTTTGGGGGAGACCTTGTTTCCCCCAGCGCCCCCCCGGATAACAAGGAATAACGGCCACAAGTTGTTGGAGAGTAGGTTCAGATTAGACATCCGTAGGAACTACTTCACAGTTAGGGCAGCTAGGATCTGGAACCAACTTCCAAGGGAAGTGGTGCAGACTCCTACTCTGGGGGTCTTTAAGAAGCGGCTCGATGCCTACCTGGCTGGGGTCACTTGAGCCCAGTTTCTCTCCTGCCCAGGCAGGGGGTCGGACTTGAAGATCTACAAGGTCCCTTCCGACCCTACTTCTATGATTCTATGATTTGGGGGCAGACTCGATTAGTCTAATTAGAACACTCCAGCGGCCTTGGCATCATGAGTATTTAGTGCTCCCCCATCTTGCTGCTACCGTCTTTGGGTCCAGGGCCCATGGGATCACAGTGGAGGCGAGGCCCTGCATAGGCTGATTTGCCCCGAGCCCCGCACCCTGCTCCGGTTGCCTCTGTCTGCATTTCAAAATGGCGGCGAGAGCACTTTAACTAAAGCTTATCCTGCTTTTATTTTGAAACACTGGATGCTGAAAACATGAGGCCCAAAAGCCACTCTAATTAAAACACCTCCCCCGCCACATGTAAAAATGCCCTATGTGTCCTAGATTAGCCAGAAGAGGTGCTGTGTGCAGTGCAGTCCTAGATCAGCCAGGGCAGGCAGCGTTTGTAGCACAAATTCTGGACTAGTTGAAGCAAGTGCTGCATGCAGTATGCATCTCTGGCATGGTACACGGACCAGGCTGGTGGCATGTAGGTTGACTCAGACTCAGGAACAGCACACGAGCTAGATGATGGGGCTCCACAGGCCCATTACATCTTGTCTGGCTGTATCTTTGACACTCCTGGCTTAAATGAATGAATAGTGTTCTGGTGCATCTTTTTTCTTTTTTTTTTTGCTATCTAGGGTAAGTGCCATATCTAGCGCTCAGGCTCTATTTAGTTATACACCTACATGTCCAGTGCGACTGCACCTTTCTTTAGAAAATATCTGAAAAAAGATTACCAAAAAAAATTGATGACTTAAAAAAATAAGGCTTTCTATTTGGTGATCTAAACCAGGTGTGACCAAACTGTGTCATTCATACCACAAATGGCAAAGACAGCCTCTGTGTAGCATGCAGCAGGCTGGGGAGGGGACAGCCAATACAGTAGCAAATAGGGCAGAGAATATGCAGCAGAGCAGCACATCAGGCAGGGAGCACAGGGTAGGAAGGAGCCAAAAGAGCAGAAGGTTGGGCAGCAGAAGTGAATCAGAATGGCACCTGGGGAGGGTGCAGAGCTAATTTATGACACCTGCCAAAAAAGGTTGCTCATCCCCCGTCCCCCCCAATCTAAATCCTGGGAGTAGCATTTGTGGGGCTCCAGGGAATAAGACACTCAGTCCTTTGGGGCCACAAAGATGATATCCACTGTGCAAGGCCTGAAGTGGAGGATGTTGTAGCACTTGTAATAGGGAGTAGTGAAATGCAGAAAACTTCCTGGAAGAAAGCCAAGTCAATACAGGCTGGAGCCTGTTTCTCCAGCTACAGCACTCTGGAGAAGCTTCAGCTCTTACTAAGTAAAGCAGAGACTAGAATAAAAGGCTAACATCATCAAGAAAGGTTTTATCCACAAGTTGGTTATAGGAGCAGAGAGAGGATCAGGGGATGGTCCCAGGGGGATTTTGGAAATGACTAATCTGTTATGATTCACGTTTTAGCAAAAAATGGAAACCCTAGCTGATGTTATCAAGTTCAATACAGCTGTATGAATCAGACTTCAACAGCTAACTCTACATGAAACTCTCAAGCCCCAGCCATGAGCTTGCAGAACCGTCATTGCAACTCTGGTCCCTGCAGCGTATCTTTATTTGCAGTTAGAATCTGTGTGTCATTTTCAGGTTGAAAGGCTGTCCAAAAAGTCTAGATACTTTTTTCCCCTTTTTCTTTTTCCTTTCCCACAATGAATATCACTATCAGGTAAGTGGTCCTGTTGATTTCAATGGGACTACTCACAGAGTGACATATTTCCTCATGACAGAAGCTGGTTTTGAGGACACAAAATGCATTCAGGGTTACTCGGATATTTTAAATGTTATAAACAGCTGTCATAAGCGGCCTCAGTTTACCACGCTACTGCTCACCTATGTGAAAGATTAAGTCACTCAATGTTTACAAATTGCTTTGACAACACTAGGTGGATGGCATACGGGAAAATCCAAATATAAGCACAGATGCCTGGAAACTAAGCTATAGCAAATATATGGAGAAAAGTCGATTACTTACAACCTAAAGAACATATGGAATTAATTAATCAAATATATAAATGGTTTCAGAGTGCTGTCCAAACTATAAGTCAGAGTTCTTCACATTAAAAAGGCATGAAGTGATCTGGCTCAAGACTCAAGTGGAGATCTAAGGAATAACTTCTGCCAGGGAATACAGTTTGTATAAACTGTCTAAGAATACCAGACAAATAAGTGAACAACTGGTCTAACTTAGGAAACATCTTTCTTCTTCCCCCCAAAAATAAAAACTACCAAAGAATTAAAGTAAGCAATACTTATTTTATAAGAACATACTGAGTGGGCATCAGTTTGTAGTTAGAAAGTTGGTGACACTATAGAGTCCCATCTGAAATCTCCAGGTTTACCTTGTACATCATGCATACCCAACGGCGCTAGTATTGAGTGGCACCTGTGAAAAGATCTCATATACCCACAGTACTGTGACACACTGGTTGAGAATCACTGATCTAACCCAGGACTGTTCAGCTGGTGGCCTGTGGGCTACATGCAGCCCACAAGGGGTTAATGTGTGGCTCCTGGGCTCTCACCTGGCTGCTGCTCCTGCCATTGCTCCGAAGAAGCTTCCATGCAACATGCCTGGTGTGGCCCATGTGACATGCAGCTCCCAGGGCTTAAAAGTTGGACATCCCTGACCGAAACAGTTTCCTTCCTAGTTTACCCTCAGTATCATCCTCGTTGCTCTGAACTATCAATGATAAGACAGGCTACTACTTTGCATTTATCAACCAGTCCAAAACACACACACACACACACACACACACACACACTTTTTTTCAAGAAAAATTCTACTTGGTTCTGTTGTGCTTTTATCTAACACTGTTGTGAAGATTTGATGGGACAATGACATCCCAACAAAATGGAATCCTCTCCTTAAAGTGCAGGTTAGCTTTGAGACCTGTAACCTTGAGGTTCCTTCAAGGTTTTAA
This sequence comes from Alligator sinensis, assembly GCF_000455745.1. NCBI lineage: Eukaryota > Metazoa > Chordata > Crocodylia > Alligatoridae > Alligator > Alligator sinensis. Next base: position 483,648 of record NW_005842799.1, read on the forward strand.
GATTATTTAAATCTAATATTATTTAAATCTAACTGCCAGGTTGTTCTGTATAGTCAGTGCCCACCCAGTTTATCTATTAGTAAAGAACTTGATCATCCAGAAAAATCACTAGCCAGAAGATTCATCCAACTCTGACAAGTGCAGAATTTGTCCTGAGCAGTTGGGGAAGTGGGTGGGAGGGATCTAGAAGCAAAGGTCATACATGCCTTGTCAGCACTACTCCATTCTCATCCTTCATCATGGCAAACACTATGCATGTGGACTGTCACAAGTTGTGAAAAGCAAGGATTATCATGGGTGATCTCTTTTACTAGACCAACTGCAAGGCGAAACCCACTGTTTTCCACAGCTTCCTCCTTTAAAGAGGAAAATCTGAATTTTTCTCCTTCAAGTGAGAAAATCCACATTTTTCTGCAGCAAACACACAACCCAGATTTCTGGATATCGCCTACAAAAACCTTTGCCTCTCACAGTTCTTGGACTATCATGGCTGCAACATCACTCCAACACTACCTGTCACAAATTGATCAGTTATACAGAATCCCAAAGAATTTGCATTGCTTTCTTCATCGTACAGATAGAGCACAAATCGTCTGCCACTTGGCTGAGGTAAATTTATGGTCCTTTTCTCATATCGGTCAATCATTCATTATACCAATTCCTAGTTTAATCTCTCAGTCATGTTGTAACTTTAATACTCTACCAAAGTGAGTGCAGTCACAGAAAATGGTTAATAGCATAAATGGGAGGGAAGAGGAAGACAATGGGGGCTAAACAGAAAAAGTTTCCATGCCTTCATTATGCAACTTTTGGGTTTTTTCCTCTTTCTGTTTTCAGCAGCTAGCATGTTGTTAGAGATCATTCTGACTCCTTTGGTGGAGAGAAGAGTTACCTATAATGGAGTACCACTGCCCAGAAAGTTGTATGCAACTGATGCTTAGCTACTTACATAGTTACTAGCTGCCACCGATTTGCGCTGTGCTGCTCCAAAGTACAGACGTACTGTATTCAGGCACAAGGGATTTGTGCAATTATACCATCATACAGCCGGCAGAGCAAACTCTTGCATTTTTTCCTTTGGCTTCTTGCAGCCATCAAGGCACTTGAAAGCCTCCACCCTCTCCTTGTTTCCATTCCAATAAGACCTTTCACTGACATCTGTTCAGTTTGTTAACCGTCAGCTTGAAGTTACCATGACAAAAAGTGACAATGCTTTACAATGAATAGCCCTGAGCAGCCACAGAATACAAACAGAAACAGATAGGAAACCTGGGGCACCAGAGAAGTGGCTCAACTTGCACTCCTACAAGTAAACCTATGTTTTTACTTTGTCCTACTTCATCCATTACGGTTTATTATGTGATGTAGCAAGGTCAAACAATATATGCTTTAAAAAAAGTGAGAAAGCAAGCTGCTTTTACTGGTTAGAAAAAGCAATTGCTTAGTATAGAAAGAAAGACTTATCTTCTGGCTACTTCAAACCAAGTAGAAAGGACATAACCCCATCTTCCTCTAACCTTGAACTCCAGTGAGAGTTAAGGTCAGAATATGAAAAATCTAGGAACTGACTCCAGATTAATGAAGCCAAAATAAAACATGGCATGAAAGTCTGAAGGCTGATCATGGTAGAGAAGCCCTGTGTATAGAATGGTGACAAATGAATACTGAGCAAGAAGAATGCTAAATATCTGCTTTTGCAGCAAGGCATTTGTTTCATTGTTAATGGCACTATACTACATTGTATTGCCATGACAATTCACTGCATCTGGGTAAGCAGGGGGAAAAAATTCTCAAGGCATCTCACACCTGGATTACTAAAAGAGAATGATGAGACACTAAATCAGCTGCAAGGCCTACTTTTTCATTTGGATACATCCTGATAAGAAGCTAACAGCTTTTTCAGGGGCCAGTTAATTCGGGTATTGCAGTAGTGAAAAACAAAACAGTGTTAAACTTTGTACTTATTAATGTTGCTGGCCAAATTCAAATCTGGTGTTAACAAGGACTGTAGTCTGGTTTTAACATAGTTGTACAATCTTTAAATATAGCCCCCAGGTGTCAGCAATTATTTCCTGGTGTTTACAACAAGTGTATGTGTGCAGCTGTAGAGAAACCTCAACCCAGAAATGTGTTAGTGAGAAAAAAGATGAACTGTATCATTTATGTTGTGTGTCATGTGGTACTTACTCTTCAAGAATCATCTTGCCTAGCACTCAGTATAATCAGTGACAACGCTTTACCTATAGCAAACTACCACTGATAGACTTTTCTCAATTAATTCCTAGAATCACTCAAAGAAAAGAATATAATAGTAAAAAGAAGTTTGTGGAGCTGTTATTTCTTCCAGAACAGAGATGATAAAATGTATATTTTGTATTATGCCTCTATGATAAATTTATCTGCTAAGTACCTCTAATCACCTTGGCTACCATGTGCCTAGTAATTCATCTTCCTTGCACTTATTCCAACACAACTGATCTATTTTTCTTTTATGCATCCCTCACACTTGCAAAACCTTTATATTACCCTATACCTCTTATTTTGTCTAACTTAGTTTCACAAAAATAATCCCATTTAAAGTTAACATCACCACCACTTTCCAAGCCACAGTCACTGCATTACCATAGTGGTATCTCCTATTTTAAATGCAGAAATCGACTACTATTCCTGTATGTACACAGGGCAGTGAATACTAAGTGGTAAAAAAGTATCATACTTCAACTAATTTTTAAGTAATAGCTGCCACTTTTGACTATGCTTACAACAGAAAATATCTAGTATCCAAAAAGCTTCTGTGGTAACTGCTGGCAAACACTGATTAACCAATGATAACCCAACCCATATGAGTAAACAATTTTTTTTAAGAAAGGCTGTTTCGGGCTTGTCAACCTTAGTTTTGTTCCTTTAGAGATCTAAAACTCCCAAATAGCCCTGCTTAATACAATCAATGTAATCTTCTCTGCATCTTACAGCTAACTAAAAACATTAATTTATTCAGCAGAGGCTTTACCTTCCTCTTCTCCTCCACCAGCCTCTTACTGCAAGCCTTGATTTAAGAGTTCTCCACTACAGCAACAGGAGGGAACTGCTTTGTTAGAGTTAAGAGTCAGTGCTTCTGGGGTAGAAAACCATTAAATAATTTACAATTTTAAGGGCATTTCTTCTCCTCTTTTTAACCTCCATTCAGTAATTCCCCACTGGAGGTCAGGATGCACATAATACTTCTAGTATCCTGGGAATGTCCATGAAACTCCAGGAAAAATGTATAGGGTACAGCTGCATCCCAGGAGCTCCTTTCTTCTTGCCATCTGTTAGAGGCAGAGGTAAGCTGTGTCACTATGTAATTATTAACATTCATGAAAGATTAACCACCTGATTCTCCCGTTATGCCAGTTTTAAGGCTTCCATGCATTGTATTTTCAGTGTTTGGCAACAGTTTTCAAATCAAGACTTGTAATATCTAGTGGGGGGTTTTTAAAGTTCCTGAGGTCAGATGATGATGCGAGAATCTTACCTTTCATTAAATAGGAAAGAAAGGTAAATTTCTAGTCCTTACAGCTGCAAAAATCTTGAAGAATATCTGCCATGAGGCAGGCTTTGACAGCGTCTCTGAAAGACTCCCACCACACCCCAACTGTGTTACTAGAGCTCAGGTTTACTGGGAAAGTAACATAACCAGGTTTGGATCAAAGGGGGAAATACAAGACGATGTATCAAGTGAGCTGTGCTCCCTACCAGCCAGATCATGAAACAATAGTGTCACTGCAGTGGGACTGACTTTGTTCAGCTGGTTAGAAGAAAAGGAGGGAGGATATGAAATGTGAAATTCCCAGATCGAATGCTTCAGACAGGAGAGAATCAAGCCCTGGACTGGTGAGGGGTATAAATTCCTCCCACAATCTGTCAGAGGTTTCAAATGTAGAAATTGCAGAGCGGAGCTTGCAATACTGTGAGGAAGACCAAAACACTCCAAATTGGGTGCCTAAAGATTAACCCTGAAATCTAGATTTAGGTATCTAAATAAGGGACTTGATCTTCTTAGGTGCTGAACACTGACACTAAATGGGTAATGAAAGCCAATTATTTATGTTTAGGCACCAAATAAAGGGCCCAAATTAAAATCTTAGGCAATCAAGTTAGGACATTTTGGCTTTAATTTCTCTAAAAGCTTAAGGTAAAGACCACCATTAACATTGAAAATGGATTTAATCAAAGTATAAAATCCTATCACAAGTTGCTGCACAACTGATGCAAAATCTTAAGGATTCAAAATACAGAATACACCCCAACAAGAGTAACACTTCCATTCAACAGCAGCAACAAGCAGGATTATTACAGACCATTTCTCTCACAGCAAGAATGTGCAACCCCTAATATACAGACCCACGTCATCTGCCTCACAGGTCCACTCACAGGTCTTGACATTTGGCAGCAGGGGAGAAGTGACAGCATCGATTGCTGCTCTCCTGCTGTCAAATTTTTGGACCCACAGGGACTGAGGGCCAAATAGCATGGCCTTGCATGCTAGATGAAGCATGTGGAACCAGAGCAGCAGAAAGCCCAATCCAGCCAGACAGGATTGGGACAGCGCAGGGCCTGGTCTGGGCAGCGCAGAACCCAATTTAGATGATATGAGGCAGGATCTGGGTGGCATGGACCCTGATTCAGATGGTACAAGGAGGCATCTGACTGCATGGGGCTCAATCTGGGCAGCAAGGGGCAGCATTTGGCCACATGGGGCCCAACCCCACAGAACTGGTCTGTAGACCTGCCCTGAGCTGCTCATCTGGCCCGCAGGGCCAAAAAGTTAAGCACCACTTTCTCACATCATAGCTAAGCTAGAGGGCACTTTTACAATTCAGTAAAGCAAGTATAGCATGAGCAAGTAGTTCAATCAATATTTGACCAGCAAGGGAAATATTTGCCATTGTTTGTTTCTGTGGAAGACAAAAACTTGGCAAAGTAAGCGGGTGTACAGCAAGGTAACTACAGCAACACTGTGTCCATTCCCAGTTCCAGAGTGTTGAGGTTAAGTGGTAGAGTTATGAGAGAGGGTGGGTTTTGTTCTAGTTTACAAACAGCTTTTCACAAATCTTATAACAACAACCCTGCCTCACTATTTAAACATATGAAAGTGTCAGGTTACTTTGTCTAACCTGTTCTTTGTTAAGAATGCTGTGAATTGGTCGACTCTGATGAATGGCTGATCAGAAACTGGAGATCTACGGGAATTAGCTCAGATGTTTACCGAAAGAAATGTTAGAGAGGAACAATTGTTTTGCATTCTTAAAATCTACAATAAAAGTGTGCTGAGTTCAAAGGCTTACATATTCAAATAGGCAGCTTTAAAGTTAGGTATCTATAGTCAGGTGCCTAAATAACTGACGACTATTTCAGTTTTGAGCACCACAGCTATGACTGACTTCACTGTGAGTAGTGTATATTCACTTGTCTGGGAGAAAAAAAAAAAAAAAGGTCACTTACTTGGCACCTGTCCCTAAATGATTAATTTTAGATTCCTGAATATGAATCTAGATGCCAAAACTGAGGTAGTCTGATCTCATATATGACAAGTATCCAGCATTCTCCATGTACTCAGGGAGCTGTATGTTTGACACCTTTAGGGAAAAGGGAAGAAGTCACTCACATGGTTGGTTTTCAGAAAATTTTACCTAGATTTGTTGTGCTTTTGCACCACTAGAAAAATCAGGATAATAGTTAATCAAGAATGCCACAGAAATGTTTACAGGGTGCTCCGAAATCCTCTAATGAACCGTGTTAATCGCATGTGAACACCAGACTGAGCAAAGTCACATCCTGATCCAAATTATGAGAACTCGTGCCCATCTATAGGACCGACACGCACAAATGATATAGAAGGGAAAAATTTGTTTCCAGTGGCTCAGATTCAGAGCTACATGATTTATTGTGATTGAAAGCAATTCTCCAAAACAGAGAACAGCCCCACTGAACTCAGCCAAGCATAATGTAGGCACAAACTGTGCAAGCTTCTCCAAATAGTTCTGCCAACACACTCAGCTCTGGACTGCAATGCTCCTGCTGTTTCAGACTCTAGGCCTCCCTTGAGCAGAATGCCAAGTATGTCAGATTGTGTGGCAGTACTTCTGATGTACACACAGGGAAGCAGGATGAGATCTAAACTTGTTGCATAATATAGGGCTTGAAACAAGTTAAAAGATAAGGACACTTTGTCACCTACCCATTTTCTCAATAAAGCAAAATATATACAATTTTACATACACAAACAACCTTCCAAGGATGCAGCCATACACAAATGTTAAGGAAATAGCTTTTCCCATTAAGGAGAACTGAAAGGTGGCTTATGACACTGATAAGAACTGGGAGCAACTCCACCTATTTCAAAGGAGAAAGACCTTCTCTGAAAAAAATCAGACATGTTTGGTAGTCATGGGTCCTGCTACAGGGCCCAGGAAGTATGTGAAGTGCTCCACAAAATGCTAGGAAAGGTAGGGTCACAACCTCAAAAGACTTGTGTCACAGTCCTACCTTGAAATAAAACTGTGAAGCACGTTTTTCTTCTTCTTTTTTCACCCACAAAACATTTGTTACCAGCTCAAATGTACATTGACAACCAGGCTGGACTCATTCCTAACTTCCTTCTTGCATCTACCTATGCAAGGAACCATGATGAATACAGCACATAAAAACCTTTGCTACTTGATCATTAACACCATGGATCAGAAGTCTCTCCCCTGGGAATGGCCAGTACAGAAAGGAGATGTTCTGAATATATTTCAGGCCATATGGTTCAAAGTAGTGAATAATGCACTTCAGAAAAGAAGAGTGACAGAAAAAAAATGCATCACCACATTAGAGAATGCATCACATGAAGAAAATAGCAGGTGGTGACTAACAGTACATATTTAATGAGAGCCTCCTGCTTTATGAATACATATAATGCACAATGCTTTCTGTGGCCAATTGATACATCTCCTTTTTAAGGACTAAGAAAGGGCTTTGTTACAGATAATTATATATTTGAATTATTCACTTTTTACATAGGACTTTGCCTGGTAAAAAATATTTTTAGCAACCAAGTAACAAACTTTCAATTCCTAACTTCTAAAAATTGCAGTTACGTGCTAAAACATCCTATATCTAGTTTGGCTACCCCAGAGTTAAAAACCTAGGCTGTTTCTAACGCATGCAATTAGCTGAGCCTATGGTGAAGCGAGGAGACAGTCAGGACTCCTAGGTTCTATTTCCAGCTCAGGACTGACTTGCTCTGAGGCTACACAAGCCATTTACTATCACCTATGTCTCAGTTATTCCTTTAATAAGATAAGAACATGCAGACAACGAGAGAAAAACCAACAAAAAATACTTAAGACCCTATAAACCTACTGAGGAGGGAGCAGTTTCAGCACTGCTCCTGGCTTGCTCATGCCTCCGAGAATGACTCTCCGCCAGAGCCCAAGACACTACTCTGTTATGGGTAACAACCTTATAGCACAAGACACTAGGGCAGGGGCGAGCAAAATGCGGTCTGCGGGCCAGATGCAGCGTGCCAGGCCATTCTATCCGGCCCGCGGGGCCCCTAAAAAATTTAGAAAATTCGTATTTATCTGCCCCTGGTTGCCTGTCATGCAGCCCTCAATGGCTTGCCAAACCTTAGTAAGTGGCCCTCCACCTGAAATAATTGCCCGCCCCTGCACTAGGGGTACACAGAACTAGGTCATCAGCCTTGATTATCTCACATAGAGGAGGCCTGGCAAGAAGTTACAGAACCGAGGACAGGGAAGCAGCAATTTGGGAGGCCTGAGCAAGGGCTGAGCTTTGACAGGCTGTTGGACCAACAACGAAACCAGAGTGTTCAAACTGCTAATCCAGTCAGTTGGAATTTTATTGCATGACACCTAGAGTATGATAAGGTGTGTGTAACAAGACGTATAAACTGCCCCTTCCTCTCCTTCTCCTACTCCTACCCCCCCCCCCCCCA
>NW_005842799.1:491697-506654 GCF_000455745.1 Alligator sinensis
CCCCCCCCCCCCCCCCCCAACTATTATCTCAAGATCTGGGCTTTTAATTTAAATGGTTAGTGGAGTTTGAATCTTGTTGCGTGAAAGGCAACCTAAGAAAGCTTGAAAGGAAGCTTACTATTCTCTTGTTCCAATATAGGAAGAATTCTGTTAGCCACAAAAAGACATCAGTTTCACAGGCCTCAGCTAACACTATTAAGACCTACTTCATGGAAAGACTTTAAGAGCACACACAGCAGGTTGCTTATATCTCATAACTCTTCCCCTTGAAGGGCAGACAGCATAGTCCTGGAAACAGAACTATAATAGACTTGCTATGACTGACAAAGGAAAACTAGTGGTGTCACTTTTTAAAAAAAGATGAGAGGTAGCATTTAAATTCTGTCCCTGTTAGTACTTTGCCCCTTAAAATCATGAAGAAGATGGAAGAGGAAGAAAATGAAGACAATGACATTCTCTCTGTGTAATGATCCGTTAGAATAGAGGTGGCCAACCTGCAGCACAGGTGCCATGAATGGCACAGGCAGCCTCTGCATGTAGGGCATGGAGGACTGGAGTGGGGACAGGCAGCGGAAGAAAACAGAGCAGAGACCAGAGCAGCAGATCTAGTCAGGGAGCACAGGACAGGGAACAAAAATCAAAACAGTCCATCAGGCAGGGGAAGGGGGCTGGAATGGCACATGGAAAAGATGTGGAACTAATCTGTGGCACACTTGCTGAAAAAGTTGGTCCCCACTGCCTTTGAAGATACTTTAGGGGAAACCTGTCCTCCTGCCACAAAACCCAGGTTTGTCCCTATCCAACTGGTGACTATTCAAACTACTGTGTAGTTCAGTGGTTCTCAACCTTTTTAGACTCAAAGCACCCTTGGAAAATGCCAGTTCTTAGTTTTCACTCATTTTTTTTTGACTGCAGACAGTGTGAGCAATTCCTCTGTTGATAGAACGCAGAAAGACCACAACAGGTCACTTTTTTGACATTATGGATTCCCTGTGCTTAATCTTGTGAATCACGTGCAAGTGTCTACACACTTACAGCACTAATATTGCAGAGCACCTTGGAGCACCTTTAAAAGGCTCTCACAGCACCCCAGTGTGCTCTGGCATCGTGGCTGAGAACCACACGTGTAGATAGCAGGTTCTCTGCACATGTATAGGTGTCCATAGACATTAGTGTTGTGCACTCTTCAGTCTGTGCACTAGCACTAACATCTGTAGGTGCCTATACATGTGCAGGGCACCTGCTCCAACATGTTGTAATTACCATGCATCAGAGCAGACTCGATAATCAAGTCTGCTGGAGTGTGGCAATTACTGTGCTCCAGACTGTAGTGGCATGTGTATCAGCATCCCTGTGCTGAAAAATGGCAGTGGGGGCACTTTAACTAAAGCTCACCAAGCCAGCTGTAATTAAAGTGCCCCCATTGCCATTTTTCAGCACTTGGACACTGATACACATGATGCTCCAGGCACTTTAATTAGAGCAGCTCTTGGAGCCACTTTAATTAAAGTGCCCCCTCCTCCCGAAACATGCCTATAAACACCTCAAGGTATCAGAGAGCCAAGAAACCAGTTTTCTCTATTCATAATTTCTTTTCAATACAGCAGTAGAAGGGGCCAGCGTGCCTAATGGTCTGCAAGAGCAGTGAGACTCAGAAAGGCCTACTACTTATCACAAGCTGCAATGGTGTAGAGGATGATCAAACAAAATGTCAGCACTTAAAAATCAACAGGAAAAAATACTACTCATAGTAATAAAATCAGAGGGTGGAGTTTTAGTATTTAGAATCCAGTTTTCTTTCAATACGCACACACAATTCTCCGTACTCCCAGATATTCAGAATGCAGGGTATAATCTCGACTACATTCCCCCAAATTTAAGACCAGACATATTTTAATGCTAAAGAAGCTGACAGCATCTATTTAAACAGGATTATCAGAGCAGTCTGCAAAAGGCACTGCACTGTAATTTCAACTAGGCTTTTCTGTCTTCTGAATGCTTCTTTGTGCATATAGAATAATTAAGTGGCATGTTTGTCAGCAGTGATATATAAACCCACAGAACCTGTCAAGATGCTAGAACTCTGAAATTTGTTATATCCAAGCAGCGTGTATTTGGGAGCTGAGGAGTGGGGATAACTTGCAGAACTGGTTAACTGACTGGGACTGCAGATCCACAAATAATACCGAGCTAAGTTCAAGAAAAACTTGAGAATAAAATTCCCTTAACTAAGGATGGGACAAGTAACAGCAGATATGCAGGCCATTAGGTCTAAGAGGAAAGAATATTAAATTTGTGTTAGCTTCCTTTTATGTTACAAAACAACAAGAGACCAGGAGGTGAAGTATATATCCAACACCCAAATGATTCCGTCTCTAGTTCCAGTGCATGTGACAAAAGAGCCTGGGAATCTGCTCATAAAAAACAATAAATAAATAAAAAAATAAATCAGACGTCCGTCTGGCTGAGGACTTGAATGCTGCAGTCTTCTTGAACTGTGGAAGTGGCAAAATACATCTTGGCTTTGCTTTTGCCCTTCTTTTCTGCCAGAAGACTGCTCCTTGCAAATAAATTAGACCTAATACCCATGTCTGTATCAACTCATTTCCCTCCTGATAATAATTTACCTCCTTGTTCAAAATGTTGTCCTGAAATCAGAGAGAAGATATGAACTTAAAATGTCCTGGCCACGAAGTTTTGGTAGTGTTGGAGTGATATTGTAGTTGTGATGGTCCAGGAATTATGTGAAAGGCATGGATTTTTGTGGGTGATATTTTTTATTGGACCAACTGCATGGCTGGGATGAAGTTAGGCAAGCTTCCAAATGCAAGACATTCTTTATCAAGTTCTGAAGGCAGAGTAGAGTTGAACCTACAAACTAATTAAAGTGTGTGTGCATATATGTGGCGTCAATAAAAAGATATCACCCACAAAAATCCTTGCTCTACCCACAAAGCTAAGAATATTTTAAAATGGATATGCACTCTCCATCCCTTCTCTTGGAGCCATTCTACTTTGTATCAGAAGTCACTGAAGGCAGTGAGTGCAAGAAGGACGCTTCAGACCAGTGGGCAGAATGTTCCCTTCTGCAGTAACTATTTATACAAAGTGGCAGAGTATCAACAGAAAAGATGCAGAGCCCTAGCCCAAAGCTACCCCAGTCCCTACTCCTGGTGGTTAGGGCACTCTCCCGAAATGTTTTATGTTGCAATTGAAAACATCTTTTACTTCCAGAGCTCTTTTCTTAAGTAAAGAAAGGAAGAACATGGGACTAGCAAAATTTGCCTGCTTCACTGAAAAGAATTCATGGAACATTTTCCCTTTTGCAAAGCCAATGCATCATACTATGTTTCATACACCAGAACTATGAGTGTGTAATAAGGGTGTACTGATAAAGATTTTTTTGGCTAATACTGATGGCCCATTATTAACCAACCACAGTGGCTGATACCCATCTAATTGCCAATATACAGCCCTGCAGCTTGGAGAGCAGCTTCCCACCAGTAAGTCTGTGGTGGGGAGGGAAGGGGCATGGAGGGAGGGGAAGGGCATGGGGGGGGAACAGATTGAGGACCCCATGGTGATGGAGGGAGTGGGGCTGGGGCTGCCCAGCCAGGGTGTGAGATGGAGCCATAGGTAGTTTGCCTGGGGGGTGCAGGGAGGGTGGCTTCCGCGGCTGCATGCAGCCCCAAGAAAAGCATGGGAGGCATGTGCCCCCAGATTTGTGTGCAGGGCAAGAGCAGGCTGCCTGCTGTGGGCTGGAGCCAGGGGCTGTACCGGCCTCTTCCCGGTAGGGGGGCTGGGCCGTAGCTGTGCTCGGGGCAGCTGGAGGAGAGGCAGCAGCAGCAGCGCTGGGAGGGGGAGCTACAGGATGGGCTACAGCCACCCCAAAAATTTGCCATAGCCGCTCTGTAGCCCTCCTCCCAGTGCTGCCACTGCCCACACCGCCCTGAGTGCTGCCCTGGCTCAGCCCCCCTGCCAGGAGGAGGCCTAGTACAGCCCCTGGCCCCAGCCCGCCCTTGACCCACACACAAATCCAGGGGGCATGTGGCCCCCGTGCTTCCCCTAGGAGTGGGCGCAGTGGCAGGAGCTGCCCATGGCTGTCCCGCACCCCACCCCAGGCAGCATCTACCCCAGCCCCACCCTCTCCCCCACCATAAGGGCCTCAATCTGCCCCCCACCATGACCTTCACCCCCACAGACTTACCAGCTGGACACTGCACTCCAATATGCAGGGCTGCATCTGTGCACATACACACGGCATTTATTGGTAACAGAATCAGCCACACTGTCCCAAAGAAACAAAAAAAAAAGCCAACTGCCGATCACGTCAATTTTCCTTTTAGCGGTGCCAATATATGGACCAATAAAAACATTATACAGTAGATTTGCACTGATATATAGACAAAATCTACAAATCCATTTTTTCTAATGGTAATCTGACGACAGTACAATTGGATTAAAAAAAATACAGACATATTTAAGCTGGTCTCTAGTGTTCTTTGCTTCTCCTTTTTGCTATTTGTTTGTGTTGTATATGCACAGGACTGGCACCTGTGACCCCAGTGAAGGAAAGCCAACTGTTGCTAACAGCAGGGAAAGTATTGTGGTAGTCAACCACACCCCTTCTCTGACAGAAGTGGAAGGGATCCTAAAGACGCTTGCAATCCCTCAGCACAGAGCTGACCAACCCATGACTTCCAGACCATGTGTGCCCTCCCCCAAGGGTAACATGCAGTCCCTAGGCTCCTACCTGGCTACCCGCTACTTCTCCAGCAGCTTACATGGCCAGAGTATCCAGCCTCTACCTTTCTCCTCCCATTTCCGCTTCCTGCCTCTAGCCTCAGCACTTGGGGTCAGGGTGGGATGAAGCTAGGCATCTGGAGGGTGCTGTACATGCATCAGGAGAAAATCCAAACAGCCCACTCTGGAAGAGAGGAGCTGCATACTGTCTCGGATGGCCGGAGCCGACTCGAGGTGATTTTAGAAATTACTCGTTCGCTGGGCGGGCTGGTGAATGGAGAGGCAGACAAAGCTTAATGGTTGCAAACACTTTACTTATGCCGCTTGTAGCCGCGATGCAGATGGTCCGGGCATTTGAACAACTATGTGAGTTGCTCCAGCTGGCAGGGCTCAGGCCAGCTAATCCATCCACAAATTAAGCCGGCGGGGAAAGGGTACATCGAGGATTGTGCTCGGCGACGGGGAGAAGAATCGATAGGTGATCAGTCTATCGACCAGCTCAGCGGCAAGTCAGATCTCTTTAGAGGCACTCTGCAGCGTGCTCAAAGTTCTCCGACTCAGGCGGAAGTCGCACGAAATTTTAAACGGCTAGCAAGCCAATTACTAGCCGCCACATAGGAATAATTTAGAACTGGCCAATAGCGGGACACAAATTTGCATTCAAATGGCGGGAACTCTCTTGCACCGGGGTTTTTCTGTTGCAACAAAAACCCTTTGCTGTGCAAGAGGCTCTCACGTGCCGGGAAAATTCCATCGTGCCGAGGCACCAAAATCACTGGGTTGTGACACACACATGTGGCCGCTGAAGAATCTGAGCTGCCTAGGCTATGCATGCAATGGGGAGAGCCTGGGGGTCTGCAGCTCACATGGCATGTGGTCTCCTGTTGCCCAGAAATTGGGCAGTTCTGCCTTAGTGAATACTTTCCTAGCTTATTTGCTTCTACTTTAAAAATAAACTGTACTTCCAAATTACAAAACTAGTTTTTCACAACAGAACTTTGAAGCCTTCTTGGTGCAATGAGCACTCCAGAATCAGAGTTATTTCTACAAACAGCGGTGAGAATTTAAGCAAATGGAAAGCTAGAATTCCCATTTTTGTGCTAATGCTGCAGTACCTTGAATATTCAATTGCAGCCAGTTTCAAATAAACTTTTTGTCTCTCAGCATAACCTAGTTATCACCAACTTTAAGGCTTTCAGTGTTAAACAATGGAAACATCCCAAAATACTACTTCATACTAAGTTTACTGGATAGGAATCAGATTTTACAGGGCATCAAAACTAGAAGAGTCAATCTCATCTGTTTGCATAAGGATGCTCAAAATACAAGGTATTAGCTGCAAGTAAACTGAGGATGGCATTACACCAGGTTATTTCATCATCTTTCTAGGGTTACCAGAACATCAACTGGTGAGCTTTGAGGGGTGGAGCTGGCTACATGCACCTGAATAAGATCAAGCCTTTAGCTTCCACTGAATTTGATACTGTACATAATCACCAAAGACCCCTGAGGATGAGATCCCTGGTTACACATCTACTGCTTCATGTTTCATATCTAGTGGGTTCCACAATTAAAGCATGACCTACAAAACATGCTTTGATGACTGCAAATCTTGATGCCCTGCACAAGAAACACACACCTAATACACTAATTCCATGCACTGGAAAAAGAGAAGAGAAGGTTTAGACTGCTGTAGAAAAACACAACAGCACTGATTAGTTAAAAAAAAAAAAAATCCTGAAGGAAAAGCTGTTACCTCCCTCATGAAAATACTACACGCTTTTCTCAGCAAGATGCGTAAGAGACATCAGCTCAACATATCTGAGCAAGACTGAGGCACTCATTTGTGCAAGACTGAAAGAAAGTAAGGATGGTTTAAATTTTAAGTATTCAAATAGTTGCTATAAACACTGAAAAATGGATCGCTGATAAGCTCTGACAAATACCTTGACATTGGTAAAGGTTGCAAAAGGCTGTCAAGGAGAAGAGCCAAAGCAAACTGATCTGGCCTCCAGCACTGCTTTAATAAATATTCACACATATCAAATAAAATCTCAGGGACCCACTCATGTATAATGCTAATCACCTTAAGTCAGTGCTTCCCAAACTTTTCCTTAGCATGGCCCCTCACTCCCATCCCACAGGTCCGTCGTCGTGTCTCTCCCCCCCACCCCGCTAATCTTATGACCCCATGTGGGTTTGAGACCCAGTTTGCGAACTGCTGCCTTAAGTTATCCTTCTGCAGCTGGCCGCAATTGAAATGCTGAGAATGAGCTTCATTGTGAATGTTAGCTGACCAAAGAATGAAAGCAAAGTGTGACTTCAAGTCAAAACGCTCTAAGGAAAACAGGCAGTTAGTGTCTTGTAAACAAGGCTTCAGACTTCAAAGTTTGGATGCAGAATACCAGCACACTCCAGCTGCAGTATCTGGATTCTATCAAATACCAATCCCAAATTTTAATCACGTCTCGGGTGGATCTGTTTTGTTTGTTTGTTTCAGGTACATTTTTATTGCTGTGAAAGGAACATGGGTCTGGCCAAGTGTCACTTTAAGAAATGCAGGATCTCTCATCAAGTTTGAAGACTACAAAGAAACAGGGTGAGTTTATTTAAGACCGAATGCCCACGCACTCAAGTGTAAGCACCTCTTTCAAAAATGGAAGCTTTTGTTACAGTCTCATATCAGTCTATGCCTTCTGCCTGTAAAGCCATAAAGGTATATACATGTGCTATTCAGATAAGCCTTTGCCACAAATCATGACACCAAAGAGAAAAGCTTCCAATACTGGTCCAGTTTTTCAAAGTCTGGAAATTCCTAATTGTGTACTTATTTTCTTTTCAAGGCAAAATCCAAAAAATGACTGGAAGACATGAATTACACTACAGCAGGGATGTCAAACTCATCCAGCCAGTGGGGCCAGATGAGCATCCCTGAGCTAGTCAGCGGGCTGGACCAGGAATGACCCCCAGTGAAGTGGCTGTGGCTCCAGGTCCAGCTTGTGCACCTCATGTACCAGTGCTGCAGACTGCACAGGGGGTCAGTTTGGGGCACTGTCTGCAGCCCACATTCTGGAATGCCCCCCTGTACTGCATGCAGCACTGGTCTGAGCCTGAATGCTGTGAGCACCACATGCTCTGTGCTGGGCCTGGGAACTGTGTGCACAGTGGACCCTGGAGCCAACCAGTTGCACACAGCACATGGAGCTGAACCAGCTGCACATAGCATGGGGCTGGGCCAGGACGTGCACTCCATGCAATGCCCCAGTGACCTGCCCTGCACACTGGCTCCAGGTCTGGTGGAGTGCCATATCGAGTACACACCCCATGGCAACCCACCCTGTGCTGCATGCAGTGTGCTCAGCTGGTCCAGCCCCATGTGCAACAGGTAGCACAGGCCAGCTCCAGGGTTCACTGTCCACTTGGTCCCCAGGGCCAGCACAGGTCATGCATTGCCCATGGGCTGAACCCAGTGCTCCACACAGCACAGGAGGTCTGGGTGCAGGCTTGTGCTGCCTCCAGCATGCATGGTACTGGACCCATCCTGCATGCAGTACACGGGGCCGGGGCTGGCACATGGGGTTGGTTCAGTGACGTGTGGGCAGATCATACAGTTGCATGGTCAGATTCAGCCCACGGGCCATATGTTTGACACCTCTGCACTAGAGGGTAGCTCCTTAAAAATAGGAAGGGTTATACTGAAGCTCTGCTTTGAAGAATGATGAATAGTCTTAAAAGGCTTAATTATTCATATAAATATGCCCATGGTACTCATCCACAGAAAACATAGGATCAAGAAGTCAGTCTATTTATTTCTACCTTGTTTTTCAATAAAGATACTGTGAATGAAACTTAATTAAGAATTCCAATGAGTGTGTGATCCCAAAAATAAGCCATCTCGGTCTGTTTTAGCTTAATTAATTCTGGAAATCTTATGGGAATAAACAGTAGTAAAGATCTCCAACCAACCAATTTCTACCATGAAAACATGGGTATGGAATATATATAGGAAACAAGTCATTTTGAAATTGATTTTTCTGGTCAAATACCCACTTTAAAAACAAAACATTTAATTAGTCAAATTAAGTATAAAGATTGAACTGCACTTGATTTTAAGATAGCTAATATTCTGAAGGAGTACAGACATAAATAATTTTGGTTTCAAATACAAGACTTTTCCAAGAGAAGTTCACCTATTTTCATTCTCACATGGTAATGCTTATGGTTCTCATGGGACTACAGCCATTTAATCTTACCGCAACACAGCTGTTCCAAAATAAACTATGCATTAACCCCAATATGACCCTCTCTTTCCTCTAACACACGGTGCACCAAAGTGACACACAGAAGCACATCTTCAAGTGAACACCAGTTGGATACTAGATTCCATTCCAAATATCATGCTGGTGGGTGAACTTTTCATGTATTACTTTATGGACAGCTTAAAAAAAGGCATTTTGGGCTGCCATGGACAGAACAATATTTGTTTTTCACTTTTAAAAGCTTAAAGCAAGTACATTTGACAAACCTTTTAAAATAGTCATTTAGCATAAAGAGATTAAATCCAACAATTTAGATACAGTTTTCTGAAGAAAGAACTGAATTTACTGCAGTTAAAAGACTTTAATGGTATTTAAAACTTCAACAGATTACATTTTTAAACACATTTATGATACTTTACATCCTACAAGTGTTAGACTGGATTTTTGAAAGGAATGGCAATCTCTCAGAGTTATCAAGATCATCTAATGGGCTCTATACATGCTATTTATAAACTCTAAAAAGCAGATTAAATAAATATCCAGGGACTTTCGTTAATGCTAATTATTAAACTGACAGACAGTGACAGCTCCATGGGGGCCACTTCAGTCTGTTGAGTAGATTCGTATTTAGGGACTTTTATTGGCCAGATTAGCATCTGACAGAATTTAAAAGCTTAACTCCTTAGCTCCTGGATCTAGATTGTAACACCCTATACGATTAGACTCAATAGTCACCAGCACACGCATACTCAACTTGTGTGAAAACAGTAGTTCTCAAATAACTGAGAAACTCTAGATGTAGTGCTTACACAGCTGCTTCTCTGAGTTAAAATGAAACAAGAGTTTATTTTAAAAATCCTCTCTTTAAAACCCCAAATGAACCCACTGCATCATTCTGGAGTCTAGATTATTAGGTGACAAACCTGCAGTTTAATACATGCAACAAGATGCCTTTCCCAAATAGTGCTGATACAAACTATGTCAAAAAGTCACCATTTTCATGCAGTTTACTTTTATTGCCAAAGGAAAAAGAAAGTCACCCAAAGGAAAAAAAAAAGTAATAAAAGTATTACTGAAGCTAAAGACATAGGCCCTCAACCCTGCAAGGTCAGAGATGCAAGTAGACCTCTTTGCTTACTCAGTAACCTACCAAAGTCACAGAAGGGGTTATTAGCTTGCAAGATCAGGGCCTTATTCCCTTACTTGCGTACGATAGATTCTGGATGGAATGGAAACCAGAATTCCAAAACAGAACAGATCTAGCATGGCATAACATACATCACTGATTTACATGCTGACATACAGCAACAGCTTGTGCCTGGATTATATGGGAAGTTACTCATTAACAGAACATATACATACCCAAGAAAATATCACCTCTCTTTTTGCTCTGCCAAGAAAAGCAGAAAGCCTACATTTAGGAAACTGCTATGCAGTTAGAAGGTCTGTTTTGCAGATTCATGGAATTCACATAGACA
This sequence comes from Alligator sinensis, assembly GCF_000455745.1. Lineage (NCBI taxonomy): Eukaryota > Metazoa > Chordata > Crocodylia > Alligatoridae > Alligator > Alligator sinensis. Next base: position 502,178 of record NW_005842799.1, read on the forward strand.
TCCCTTTAAAATAAATACATGTATGCAGAGAGCTAAATTGAATGGAACCCACTACAGAAATGCAACAAGCTAATGCAGACCTGTAGAGCTACAGATGTTGTAGCTATAATCAGAGGTATTCAGAACAATAGAATTTAACAAAAATAAGTCTCTTAACTATTATATGCTGTACACAGCATATGGGCAATTTTCCAACAGAGATGAAATTGGCAGGCTCCCTGAAAGCCATTCCTGCAAACCCTACTGAGGCAAAACGCTAACTGATTTAAGTAAGATTTTTGCCTGCGTCAAAGCAGCAGGACAGTCAAGAATGTCTGGTGAGGTTGTGAGATGCAGTGACATACGCTTTAAGTCTAATACCCAACTGTTTGTGGTTAAAAGCTCATGTAGCAAGATGCCTTGTGGTTTTAATGTTGCAAGTCACGCAGCAACTATTTAAAAGGTTAATACTGGAATAAGTAAAGATCTTAAAATAAATTTACCAGGCAAAAAATCAAATTAGAGCACAGACCTTAGACTTCCCCCTTTTTTTCTCCCATATAAAGCTCACAGTGGAAACTTTCTATAATTCAGAGCACCTTAATCAGAGTTTTAGTTAGTGATACATTATCAAGGGTGAAAGTCAAGCACAGCTCAATGAGTGCTGAGCAGCTATGTCAAATAGCATAGGAACCATCTGCAGCCTCTATTCCAAACAACCACTGTGCTCCAGATCTTGGTGATGACCACCCCAAGGCAATTAAACCTGCCACCCTACTTGTGCTGTCAGAAAAAAGTGCCTCTTTGACCCTAATTCTGATGAGCTAGAAAAAACAAGCCCATCAAAACCATGGATCAGAACAATAGGGGCAGCTGCTGCACACCATACAGCTCTTCTTCCCCAAGCAATTTCTAGTCAGCCAGGAGCCTAGCCTTCTCTCTAATCAGCCTTTACTATCTCTATTACAGTAGCATGCAAAGGTCTAGACTAGGGTCTGGGCCCCACTGTGCTAGTCACTGTACAAACACATCTTGGGACATGGCCCCTCTCTCTCAGCTCAGTTTCTTCATTTGTCTGCACAATGAATTCACACCCTCCTAGCTTATTAAGCAAAATAAAAGACAGGACTACATAGGCACATGCCAGTCTATTCTGCCTTTTCCTACATTGTAGCTCCAGGAAATTGCAGGCCATAAAGTAGTTTACAAGCCAGTCTATTCTTCTCCATCTGTTTGAGGTTGCTATTTCATTCAAGATTCAAATGTATGCGAAGCCTCCGGGGGAAAAAAAATGCGCCTCTCGTAGATCAGCCCTCTATTAAGGCTTCAGACATAATCCAATACATCAGCTAAATGCATCCCAGAATCACAGCTAGAAACCCAATAGCAGTATTCTCATTTATGCAAAAGCAAGCCCCTTGGACCATATGAAACAGCAGGTCTTAAAATAATCTGTAATTACTCTGATTAGACACCAAAGTGATGATTTTTTACTGATGGGGGAGGGGAAGGGAGAAAAGTCAACACATCATCATCTTCTAGAAGTGCATATGGAATAATTCTCACCATATGTTATCAGACCTTTTCTGTCTGGTACACAGGAGCAGCCTGTCTAGGTGCCTATTTATACAGTCCCTATCAACATAATATTTGAGCACCTCACAATCTTTGATAGCTTTATCCCTACAGTAAGTTTAGGGCTAATATTCCCATTTTGCAGACAGGGAACGGAGGCACAGAAAGACTAAGATTTTGCCCAAATAAGTAACAAACAAATTTGGCCAATAACAAAGAAAATATCACCCATAGAAAGGATTCCCTTTCCTAGCACCCACCATTGCAATATTTGAGTGCCTCTATAATATCAATATTACATACCATACAATTCGTAACCACAGCATAAAGAAAATGTGTATAAAAGAAAATCTGATCAAAATTGTGGGTGGCAGAGGCTCCATTGTGTTAGGCTTATCAGAAGCCCAGCAGAAGACAGTCTGCGCCCCATGAATAGCTACTTCTTTTATTGGATGGGTGGCAGTGGCACTGGGAGCAGCACTGGGGGGAGAGGAGCAAAATTTGGGGTGGCTGAAGCCCCCTCTGTAGCCCCCCCTAGGAGCCGCCTCCACCCCCCAATGAGCTGCGGCTCTGTCCCATGCCCCGCCCCAACTCAGCTGGGCAGTGCCTACTCCTGCCCCCCCCACGCCTCTTCCCTCCCTCCACAACAGACTTACCAACTGCATGCAGCTGTATGATCAGCATCAGCCAATATGCCTTCTTAAATATTGGCTACTGGTATCAGCCCCCAAAATCTTTATCAGTGCACCCCTACCCTGGACCATCACAGGTACAACATTATGGGAGTCTATACACATGCTTTGAGGTAGAAGGGGGGAGCTTTAATTAGAGAGGCTCTGAGAGATGCTTTAGTTTAAAGCTCGTGCTGGCTTGATGAGCTTTAGATAAAGTGACCCCGCCATCCGTTTGAAACGCTGGGATGCTGAATGTGTGTGACATGAAGGCTGCTGGAGCACACCAATCAGCACGCCCCAGCAGACTCTCAGCAAACTTTATTAATCAAGTCTGTTCTAATGCATGCTAATTAGCAGAGCTCTGTCATGTGTATAGATGGCAATGTCCTTTAACCCACTTTGAGGGGTACCTTAGTGCTCAAAATTACAAAGGGGAAAACAATTCAGGTGATAAATCTACATTATGAACAAATTGTGCTCTCAGTCCTATATTGCTTGGAGAAGATATTGATAGATTCATGAAGTTAAAGTAGAGTGAATTTGTAAGAGAGAATTTTTCTGTTTAAACTTCTGATGTATTGGTCTGAGAGAAATTCTGTGCTTAATAACCTTAGATTCTACAATGGAAGATGAAAAAAAAATCCATTCTGTTCACAAATTGATAAACAGCTTGAAAAACCATTAGAATGTGACAGCATTTAAGAATTACAATTCTACAGAGGCCTATTTAACAGAAGAGGTACCTAAGCAATAATCCCAAGAAACGAATAGGAGGACCAAAATGCATGTGTAAAACTGATTCCCTATGCAGGAGAAAATGGAGTTTCTCCAGATCTGCTAGGTTCACTTTGGCCAAAGAAAATACGTTCCTTATGAGTGTTACTGGTAAGTGTAGATTTATGCTCATGGTTTTGTTGCTCAATAAAGAAGGTTGCGTCAATCTACCTGAGCTGCCCTTTCTACTAGAAGAGAGATTTAAGTTTACCCAAAGGGACATGGTTTACCATTAAAAAAAATACTTTCAGCAGATAGACAGCCCCAGCTTCAGAACTTGTATCCAAATCTGGGACTTGGAATTTGAACTAACTGTAACAGAAAATTCTACATCTGCTGCTTCGAATACAGGCTGGAACCAAAAACAGAGCAAGGTTGTTCCCTAGTTTGGGTGCCATTGAAGTGTTGCACAGAACATGCATGACTGTGGAGTGATAATTCCAAGATGTAATCCAGACTTCACCCAATCAAGGTGAAAGCACCAGTTCTTGGCCCAATCTACAGCCACAACATTTTCTGAAAACATCCTGTATTTTAATGCAACTGTCCTTAGATAAATGGATGGATATTATGGCATCTACCTGTGCTAAAGTCCACATCCAAGCACCTCCTTACAGCTGTGCGTCTGTGATGACATTATTTCACTTCCTGGTTTAAAAAACCCCAAAAGTCCATGGATTTTCTTTGCTTTGTATTAGATGTTGAGCAGCAAAGTAAGGATGAATGAGAAGAATGTATCCTAAAAGCCAGGCACTCTTATGCAACCCATCACCATTCCTCCTCAGTTTTGCCAAGTCAGTTTTGGAGGGGTAAGTAGGATTTAAGGCAATATGAAATGTGTACACACAAATAAATCTTGGTTCCAAGTCCTTTGGTGAAAGACTCCATATTTACTTCCCCCAACACTAACTTGAGAGTTGGAGTTTACCGAAGATACATAAGACACTTAAGACAGTGAAACTGGTTCCACAATTGTTTTAATAGCAAACTTTTAAAATGAAGCAGTATTTCCAACCCGCTTAGAAACATGAAACAATCTTCCAAGGATGGGTAAAAAAATTGGCTGATGGGGCGCACCCAGAGAGTAGTGGTGGACGGGCTGTACTCAACCTGGCGAGATGCAAGCAGTGGGGTACCCCAGGGCTCAGTCCTCGGGCCCGCACTGTTTAACATCTTCATCAACGACTTGGACGAGGGGGTGGAAAGCACTCTGTCCAAGTCTGCTGATGACACTAAGATGTGGGGCGAGGTGGACACACTTGAAGGGACAGAGAGGCTGCAAATAGATTTACACTGACTACAAAAGTGGGCAGATGAGAACAGGATGGGGTTCAATGTAGACAAATGCAGGGTGCTGCACCTTGGGAGAAGGGATCCACAGCATACATACAGGCTAGGGAGTTCCCGTCTTGAAAGCACAGAGGTGGAAAGGGATCTTGGAGTCATTACTGACTCCAAGATGAACATGAGCTGCC
>NW_005842799.1:507118-514620 GCF_000455745.1 Alligator sinensis
TGGCAGGGGGTCAGGCTAGATGATCTGTTCAGGTCCCTCCTGACCCTAGCTACTATGAAACTAGTAAACTATGGATTTCATGGCCACAGCTATGAGAACTATAAGCAGCAAAATACTGCAGTGACCACACAGGCAATGCTTCTTCCAATGGCATTCCCAATCCACATTCTTTATATGCAGCCTCAGAACCCACACAAGCACTAGCCAAGTGATGATAACGTTCATTTTTTTTCTTCCCACAAACCCAAGTTTTTATGCAAACTACAGGGATTTTTTAATGTGGTATGTGTGATTTGAGCAATGACTGGCATTTCTAAAGGTTAGGAATCTAGCATATTGAAAACTTTCCTTCAGTTGCTTCCAGTTTTTCAAACAGAGCTTAGAGTAAATTTCAGTGCCCAGGAAATGTGTTGGACCCAGGTGCTGATGCTCAACAGAGCTTCTCCCAGTTTTCTGCAGTCTACCCTGTCAGCTACTCCAGGCCTATTCCAAGTAACTACTCCAAAGCTTTATAGGCACCATCTATACATACTGTGGAACATTGGCTGCACCGACTGTCCTAACATGCACAGCCCTCCACTGCTTCCTACAGCTTAGGGAAGGGTTGGGTCTACATCCTGGAATGTTGCACATTCTCTGCCCATTATCCTCTCTACAGTGCAGCTAGACCATCATACTAGCAATCATAGCAGCACTAACAGACTGGCTGGGCTCAGCCATTTTTTAAATGTCAACTGACTGATCAAAGTAGGGCTACATGACACCTTGGCAAAGATGCAAGTAATTAGTCCACATTAGGGCTCCTAGTAATACTGTGAGAATTTAAAAGAAAATTGTTAAGAAAAGATAAGGCCAAGATGATTTACTATGAACCAAGGCCAACTCTGGTTATTGTAATGATGCTGAACATGTCTTGGATCTGTCAGTCCTTGCACTTTAACTGTTTTTCCATGGCAACTTAACTTTACCCACTGCCTGGAACTGTTTCTGCTGACAACAGGTGAATTTCCTGGTAAAAAGAGGGGCTTTGGAATTGCAAGGATTTGGTTCTGTATTACCATTCTTTGCTTGTGAATCTCAACAGAAAGACCATGCGTGCATGTTCACTAGGAGGTGAACTGGGGGAAGTTTGCTCTTTGTAAGCTGGACAGCAATGACAGTGGGAAAAGAATTTACCCATGACCAAACTATAAGGTGTGCACCAACAAATGAAACAAATAGCTGCCAGCAACCTGAGCCACCCAGCTCTCCAGAAATCCTTTCATCAACTTCTGCATGGATTAGTTACAGTCAGTAGACTGGGCCTGGTTTTGCTGAGCCATCTTATACCTGAAAGCAAATATTAAGGGACCAGCTTCCTCCTAACTTGTTCACATACTAGCAAGAAACTCACACACACAGCACTGACACAGTGAACAAACTTCACACAAACTTCCCAAGGTCTTATCACAGTTCAAAAAGTTAATGATCAGCAGCTTCTCCTGCTAACCAATGCCACGATGTTCATTAAATGGAATTAGTAACATATACTCTTTAATACGCGAGAAATCCCAGAACAGAATGATTACATTGCTTTATTTCAAGAGATAAGGTCTCTCATGGACCACTAGCAGAGAGCCTGTGAAAGTGTGGCTGCTCAGACAGTGGGAAATGCAGAGACTCTACCTGCCACCGTTGCCAATTGATTCTTATACATTCCCATTCAAAATATCAGAAGCAAAATTCTCTCATCATAAAAGCTGTCAAAGTTTTTCTCCATTTTACTGCAACAACTTTAATGCAACCTCAATGGAAAGCACTTTTTACAGCCCTTGGAGATCAAGGTTGATGAGAGGCAGGGAAGGTTTTTTTCATGCATTTACCCTTCCCACTTATGTCCAGTAAAAAAAATGATGAGACATGGGTCCAAGCCACAGAGATCAGATCCAGATCCAAACTTCCCCAATAGCCAGGAGGCCTGTCACAGAGACAGAGCTTCAAAGTTCAGATCCAGGTTTGCTCCTACTACTGAAAAGGGCATTTGGATCCAAAGTTTTGGTTCAAGCTCACTTCTCCTTTCAAAAGAATATTGCCAGACACCAAAGCAAAGCTTTCTTTAACAAGGGATCAACCATATTGAACATATTTGTATTTAACATTTGTCAGAAGCCAAAAAGCCAAACTGGTTTTGAGCTACTTGAGTGATAATTAAAAAAAAAAAATTGTGTCATTTTCATAGCTACTGGCAACTTCTTACACAGAGGCAGGGACTAAAGCACCAAAAACTGTTCTAAAGACCAAAAAAAAAAAAAGAAAGAAAGAAGAATAAAAGCACCCTTTGGATTCAAATCATCTACCACTGCCCTTTGTTTGATGATAAAATCATACCGGAACATGACCCTTGGTCCCCTTCAGAAACACTCCCCCAACTAAATAGAGAACTAGCGATAGACTAGATTTGGTAAAAGCACCAAGGCCAATATGGTATTTTTAAGCTTTTGTTTCCCTTTGAGGAAGCAGCAGTTCATTCTTCTATTGTTTGTCAGGAACCTCACCTCTCACTTCCAGACTGTCACTGCAATTGATTAGATGTTCTCAGCCACACACTAGGCTCCTAGCTATTAAATTACGTTATTTGACTGTCATAACCATAAATTCAGGTCACTTAAGAATTCCAGCAGGGTAAAAAGTGGAAGGCTTTTTTCAATAATTTTCACAAAGAGTTTCAGATGGCAAAATTCTCCAATACACCTTGAACTACTTACATGAGCTGCCTTGGCAAAACACTGGAACAGCCAACCATCATTTAGTTAAAATGATATACAGTAAAAGCTCCGTTATCTGGCATGAGTGGGGAATGGGGGGTGCCGGCAATCTAAAAATGCCAGTTACCTGAGGCAGGGGTTTTCAGCCAGACGTGGAGTGGGAATTGGGGGTGGTGGCAGCCGCACATGGAGCAGCGGCAGCACAGGGTGGTGGCTGCCGCATGCGCTCTTCACCACCCCCACCCCGCATCCGGCCAGCCGGCCGGCCAGAAATTCCTGTCAGTAGAGTGTGCCGGTTACTAAAATGCCAGTTAATGCAGCTTTTACATTAAGTCAGTGATTCTCAGCCAGGGTGCCAGGACTTTCTGGGGTGCTATGAGGTCATGGGTCCTCCCTGCCTGGCCACTGCCCTGCCCCCACTACCTGGCCCCTCTACAAAGAGGCAAGAACTATCACAAATAGTTTTCAAAATGGGGTGCTGCTCAATTCACAAGTCATGGTCTTCAGTCTCAGAAGGTTGAGAACCACTAGCTAGATTTTTTTTTTTTTTTTTTTTTAAATACAAGCAATTCTTCAAAGAACAACAAGAGCCATTACAGCAGAGGTGACAAGACTCTCTTGGTGTCAATCACATATAGAAAGCATGGTTACTACACAGATAGACTTTAACTCCACCCAAATTAATAGGAGTTGAAGGCCATGTTATGTTATTTAAAAGGAAATCTCTCCTTTGTTGGCAATGAGGCTTTGGATTTGTCCCAAAGACCTTGATGTAACAGGGAAAAACAAGTTCTTTACATGTAACATGCAGATGCAAGAGTATTAAAATTTATTAACCTTGTTATAACAAGAGATTTTCATGAATGGACTCAAAATAATTAATTTCCTGCTACTATATTGTTTACAAGTTGCTTATGCCCACAGCTCAGCTAGTGAGATATACTAGTAGTCTACAAAGCAGTGGTATGTTTCCTCTTTCAAATACGGAAAAAAAATCTTTATTAAGTTTTCCACCAGCAGCCTCAGCTACTTCTCCCTGTTAAAAATAACAGCAAAACAAGTATATCTAGGATGCTTCAGACAGCTTTTTTGGGCAGGGTTTGGCTCTATGATATTCTAGAGTCTCTTCCAGCCTAGTTTTCCTGTAATTCTACAATACAGAACAGTTGTGCCAAACTTTATGATTACAACAAAGACAGCCCAGAAGCAACCAGGATCCAGATATCATGCTACCCAATTCTGAATCACATTTCTTTTCTCCCATACCCAATCTGTCTGCCCAGAGGGCCAAATTATTTGCACAAATTGACTTTAGGGTTCTCAGCACTCCATGGACTGGGCCATTAGATTCTTAGTCACACAGTAAATTCAAAAGGATGCAATAAGAATACTACAAACAGGAAACTGGAGTACTCACAAGATATTCAGGACTGTCATGTTACAAGGGATGCTCAAAAGAACAACTGAATCCTTTGGCACTTCTAAACAAGTGCATGACAATGAGAAGTCTGTCCTGCAAACTTATAAAAAGTCATAAATTGCTATTATTTTTTTAACAGATGGATTTATTTTCCAACATGTCTTTACAAATTAGAAAATTTTCTCCAGAGACCAAGTTTTGTACAAGCAACCTGTTTCAAGCAGGGTTACCTGTTTTAAATAAAATTATAGAACAGCACTACCATTTTAAAAAACATGGATAAGGGCTGACTAGCTACACAGTGGTATAAACAACTATAGTATCTTTCAAATTCCATCTTGTCTTTTGCTTTGAAAAACCACTCATGAGCCACTGCAGAAGTTTATTGTATCACTATCACAGAGGACTGGCTATAAAGGCTGAACATGTTTTTACACGAACACAATTTCCTCCAAATTTCCTGTGGGAGGCTTCTTTAAACAGACCACCAGCTTCTGTACTAGCAAAGAAACACTACAACTATCGCAAAGTACCAATAAAAGCAAAGAAAGCAAGAAGACACACCTGATAGTAAGTCTTGATGTTTCTGACTAAGATGGTAAGGTTCTGGACTCGGAGGTTGATGTCATTGTTGATGTGTTTGTTAACACGCTGGTTGGTTGGCCGAGGATCTCTGCCAAAAAAAAAAAAAAAAAAAGTTAGTTATTGAGTACTCAATCAATTGTATGCCTTAAACATTACAGCAACACAAAGGGGTCTCTTAAACATCCAAATAGAAAATATTTCACTACATTAAATACAAACTTACAATGCACACCAACAACTTAACATTGCCTTTGCATCTGTGCAGCAACAGGAAGACAGTTTGGCACCTTGCTCAGAACCATCCCAGGTAGCTCATTTTAAGCAATCCTACCAGGCAATTCAAGATGCTCCATCTCTTTCAGGCAACAGCATGCCACCACCACGATCCACCCATGAATCAAGGAACATAGTTAAGTTTTGTGTCTATACACAGAATACAGTCCATGATGAAAAGAGCTTAAGCTCATTTAGACACAAGTTATACAGGTCAGGCACAACATAGAGGCAACTCTTAAAACCTGACAGTTTAGAGAGGTTTAGGTGAGATTACTATAGACAGACTTTGGTGGTCTATAAAGATAAGTGTTGTAGGTTTCTGGTGTTCTTTTAAACAGACAAACAGACTAAAGTAGTTTTGTTTTTTTCTCTTTCTGCTTCTCTGCTGCCCATCTGGTCAAATTAGATTGCCAACTGAAGCCTTATACTGCCTTATGTTTTATGGATGAACAGTATAGAGGGATGCTGACTGGGACTTCTAGGTGCAACTGCAATGTAAACAAAGGTACATGAATTGAGGAGGAGGAAAGCTAGACTCTGATAAAAAAAAAAAGAGAATACAAGACCTGAACCTCTAGTATGAAAAAAACCCAAATGATTAACAAATCTGAACATACACATTAATATGTATACACCTCAATTTATCTTAAAAGTTGTTGGTTCCCTTTTATCTGCTAATCCGTTAGTGAAATATCATACACTTCCTCTATAAAAGAATGTTATCAAACTCCTACACAACATAGGTATCAGCCTGCAGTGCTCTGCTTTGGCTGTTAGTGAAGGTAATAAGAACTCTTCCAGAAAAAAGCCTGAATTCAGATTTTGACACGTAAAAGGGAAACTGATCTACTATTTTTAAAAATGTTTGAAAATTTAAGTATGTATCCCAAGAAGTTAAGCTTTTTTTTGTAAGCAAAACCATGTCAATTCTTTGTTGCAATGAACACAGGTAGTACATATCCAGACACCATAGAAACACCCAAGTGCAGGGTGCCATTAGGCTCAATAGGGCATACAAGTACTTATTTAGACAGATTAAGTGTCTAGGCAGCACCACAAGACAGATATAGGATTTGTGAGCTGCACTGGGGTTTGGATTCTCCATGTCAAGACTACTGCATTTTATATAGAGATCAGCCAGCCTGATGAAATCTCTGAAAAGACATTGACACACAGTCCAATTCTGAAAAAAGCTGGATACTTAGCATGTGTGTTCAAGATCATTACTGTAAATTGGGAAGCTAAAAAAAAAAAGGAAGAAATGTGCAGCAGTGAAGCTGACCAGACTGAAGGGGTAGCCTGAAGTTCATTTGTTTCTATGTGTACTAGTCTCTCTCTGCATTACAGTACTGTGCTACTATCAAGCAGCCAGTGTCCATTAAGTTAAAGTCTATGATCAGGAAAAGAAAGACACTGGTTTTGGCTGTGTGGCATCCTGTCATAATAAAACAAAGAAAGAAGTACTGATATTGACAGGTGCTTATCTTTTATACTTGTAATTCTATCAGTCTGATACACAAGGAATGACAATGTGACTCAGAAACACCTGATGGAAGTTAACCAGCTCCTTCTACCAAAACAATAATGCCTCTTAGCTTTTCAGCTTGTCGCCACAGAAGACTTTTATGAAATATTAATCCTTACTGTATAATAAATGGAAATGCTGATACTAAAGCATTTAGACTGGACATTAGGAAGAACTTCTTCACAGTTTTAGACTGGACATTAGGAAGAACTTCTTCACAGTTAGAGTGGCCAAGGTCTGGAATGGGCTCCCAAGGGAGGTGGTGCTCTCCCCTACCCTGGGGGTCTTCAAGAGGAGGTTAGATAAGCATCTAGCTGGGGTCATCTGAACCCAGCACTCTTCCCTGCCTATGCAGGGGGTCGGACTCGATGATCTATTGAGGTCCCTTCCGACCCTAACATCTATGAATAGATGAATAAAGGTATACAACAGAAGATGAACAGGCAAAATCAGAGAGCTGCTATTGGAGATAATGACTGGTTCCTGAAAACTAGGTTTTCCTGGCATTACCCAGCTCTGTTTCTTGGCCCAATTAGTAGTGGGATGAGCACCTAAGAATGCCAGGTGTTCACAGCACCTTCAAAAAATCTGCTATGTAATTTTGGTATTTGAAATGAGCTTTTAAAGTACACTGTCTTTACTCAACACCCCTGTGTCTGGTATGAGCGTGTTGCTTTTAGCAGAAAAGGTAGCTTGTCCTGCTGCCACTGCTCCCACCTTCTTGTTCACTAGAGTTTAAAAACCACAGTCACCCTTGGCTGCCTGGATATGAAAAGGGTGGGCGAATGGGCTGGCTTCTACGTCTGATACCCAAAAGTAAGTTCAGAACCACAGCAATCCAGAGACAATCAAAGGGGAGGAAGGATCAGAAAGTCTGAAACAAAGCAGTTTGGGGTCTGCTATTGGATCTCAAGGGCAAGAGGCAGTGAAGCACTCCATTGCCCATTCCTGC
>NW_005842799.1:514651-524561 GCF_000455745.1 Alligator sinensis
GAACCAGAAATTAACCTGTGAAAGAAGGATTCCATGCAATACACGTGTGTACATTCAGATGTGCAGTTAGGGAAGGCAAGGAAGGAAGGGTAGATAAATCACAACATGATAGAATGGCTGAACTTTGAAAAGAAAGGGGGGAAGGAAGGTGATACAAGAAATCCTAGGGGAAACCAACTCAATACAGGGAAAAAAAAGAAAAGTAAAAGCGATAAAGGGTGGAGAACACAGCATATTCAAAACACCACACTAAAAGGTAAACCTTGACCTATAATAACAATAACTGGAGTCACGCCAGGGAGGGTAAACAATGTTCAATGACAGCGAGAGGTTGAATAAGCTGCGCAATAAGAGGCAAAATCCATAGAAATATTTTTCTTAATTAGCTCAAGACTCAGGGTCACAAACCAAGGACAATGAACCACTTACAAAAGATATCATAACCAGATCCCTTTCTTGTTTCCAGGTAGTAATGAATTGTATTAAAAGCAGTTTTTGCAACAGATTGTGGAAAACAACCTGGATCTCATACACTGGTAAACAAGTGGCCCCTGAGAATTGCTGTATTAAAACATAGCCCACAATATGAATGAGTTGGGAACCCCTGGTCTGCACTTCCCAATTCTAACTTAAGTCCTTGGATAGCTGATGTTTTGTTTAAAGCTCTATTCTTGAAGGCATATGAATACATTAGAATCTCAATTCCCAATTTTTAAACAAAAGGTGGGAAGCCAGGTGATGTAGAGCAAAGCCTGAAAATATGACCCAAGTGACACCTAAAGATAAAAAAAGAAAGAACCAACAGCTTTTTTTTTTTTTTTTTAACTTTGCAATTAAGTCACTCTCACAATTTTTGAGAAGGAAAATAAAGGGCTGAGTCATGATTTTTTAATGCTTTGGGTTGACAGTACCAAGAACCTGTTTGGAAAACAGCATAAGAGACAAGGCACCAGTTAAAACAGATTATGAATTACATGAAAAGGTTCTTTTCTTAATTTGAAATGACAAGCCTTGCTTAAGTAATTTGTAGCAAATAAGTGGTACAAATAAGTAGGAAGTCCTCCAATTGTGTCAGAGGTTTATCAAGTGTTAAAATCAATCAAATATACCAGATATTAGTAGTATTGCCAATGGGAATCTCCTGCAGTCTTTTGCCTGCACTTTGTTCCTGGAAGTAATTCACTTAACTGAAAACACCAGAGGAGAGGTACTGGTGTCATATCTTTCAGACTTCCTCTTCTTTAGTATATAATGGCTGAAGCCAAGGAGGGCTGAATCAAACACTAAATAATGGCCTGACAGATTGCAAAATAAATATTCAAATATTCAGTTCAAATACTTTAAATAGTACTAGAGATGTGTTTCTCAATAACACTCTCCCAATTATAAATAGCTGTTTGCTGCACCCTAAAAGCAACATCAAGTCCAAAATCATATTTGATGTTCCTATCACACGTGTGGAGGTGGCAAAAGATATCTAAGTTGCCAATACTATACAAACTGAAAACTGCACTTGAAATTGAAAAAGCATGTTCATTTATAGCAAGTTCGGCTTCTGTGAAATTTATTCCTAGTATATATATTGTGGCTATTTACCAAATGCTCCAGTCCAGCTGTATAGCATTAGTATTTTAAAAGTCAACATGCAACTATTTAGAGAGCACCACTTCCCAATAAGGATCTTCTGTAAGAAGTTAAAGCGTTAAGCAATATGCTTATACTAAAACATATTCCTGCCACAGCAGCAATCACTATACTCAAGGCACTCAGCTCTGTGCCATCATGTGCCCATTTCATACCAGAAAGTGGCAGTCAACTGCTTGTAAAAAGCCACAGCTCAAAAAAACTTCTTTGAAATTTCCCTACTAAGAAGCATGCTGGTTTAAGGTAAGTACACTCAGAGGAAATCCAGAAGTTCTGTCCTTATACTAACAAATTATGGAATAAACAGCCTCAAACACCATACGTTCACTGTTTTACTCTTTAGCACAACATGATCAAAGACTGTAACATTGATTTTTAACGATAATAGATACAAAAACAGAAGTATGGCTTCATCCTATCCATCGTGTGTGCTTAGGTTATGGTATGCTACACTCTAGTACTGGAGCAGAAGCCTGTCTATAACAAAAATAATTAAGCCCAGCTTTTTAAAGGTTCCATTGCTCCACTTAGCACTCCAACACCGCTTCTATATTTTGAAAAAATGATTTGGGAGCATAATCCAAGTCTCAGTGACTTTCAGTGGGACCAAGTACATCAGTCACTTATTAAAATGAGATGGGTTCCTGAGTCAGTCGGTCATCACAATGCCCAACAAAGCAGGTGCTTGGCATTTCTTGGAAGCATCAGAAAAGATGTGGAGATGTTCGCACAGGATAGAGCACTGCATACTGAACTAGGCTATGGTCAACTGTTGCCTGAGCATGTAGAATAGCGCACACAATAGCTCAATTTCATATGCCTGCAAACACAGATTCTACTTCCTTCTAGCCTTTTTGTGGATATTAGCCATCTAAAAAGGATGGGAGTGAAAATAGAGCCCTAACCTTGCCCCCTTTCCTACAGCTGGAAGACCTGGACAGGCAAGAAAAAGGAAAGACACCAAAGAACTTGCAAGGATGGTATAGTTGCCATGAGGATGTCTGAGCCATTCAACATGCATCCCTGCAGTCAAAAACACTACTGTGGTCCTTCATGCACTCTCCAACATGCCAGATGGTGCACGGGGCACAATACAGCCACTGTATTTAAAAACCACAGCCTTATGGTATAAGTGGAGCCTGCTCAGCTTAGTCACAGCTCTACATTTGTCCAGCAACCAAAAGCTCACTGAGTTCAGCTGTACTCCTGACCCAAACCTCTGAGCAACAAACTGACCTTAGACCCTACTTGACAGGATGATTTTTTTTAAAATAAAGTATCTATAGCATGCATGGAATAATAGCAAACTATCAGCTAAAGCAGGGGTTGGCAATTATTTGGGCTGGAGGGCAACTTAATTTTTGGTGAGCTGTTGAGGGCCATGGAAGGGGGGCAATATGCGAGGAGGGGCTGGGGAGATGCCAACTGATCCTATCCGGCTGACCAGCTGCCACTAGGAGCCTGAGGGAGGGCTCTGCCCTGCGCCACTCCGCTCCACTGCAACTGAGGCCAAGCCAGGCAGTGCTCAGACTCCTCTGTCTCTGCCTCCCCCTCCCCTTCCACCCCACCTTCTTCATGGTGCTGCACAGTTCTTGCACCGCTACCGCTACAGCCAGGCCTGCATGGGACAGGGAGCTACATAGCATGTCAAGCATCCATTCCTCCCACTGCAGTGAACCTCTGCTGCCACGCAACTGGGAAGGTCAGAAGTGGCAGCCCTCGGCCAAGCCCCCTCCTCCTTTCTCCCTCCCCCCCCATGGCTGGCACCGACTCTCCTTTTAGTGGTGCTGTGGTAGCAGCAGCTCATCACTGCGGATGGGCAGGTGGGCCAGCACGCTGCATCATACCCCCGTCCTGTATGGGCCCAACTGCTAGCAGCTGCAGTGCCAAGACTGCACAGCTGCACCGCCAACAGGAAACCAGGTTGGGGGTGGGAGAAAAAGGAGTGTCTGCTGTAAGGCCTGGCCCAGACTGGCTGTAACAGCACAGTAGAATGGGACACAGCCCTCCCTCCTCAGGCTCCTGACAGAATCAACTGGTGGGCTGGATACAGCCCACAGGCCATATTTTGCCCACCGAGCTAACGTGAAGATGCAAATCTATGAGATTTGTGTGCTGTCATCCCTGCTTTAATGTTCAGAAGCATAGACTATATATGCTAAGTCGGTGGTTTTCAACTTGTGGCCCATGGACCCCTGGGGGTCTGCAGACTATGTCTAAGGGGTCTGCAAAAGATGACTATGATCAATCAAAAGCAAGTGAATGCCCACACTTACAAGTCAAAGGGGTCTGCACCTCCATTTAAAATTTCCAAAGGGGTCTGCACTTCCATTCAAAATGTTTTAGGGATCTCCAAATGAAAAAAGGTTGAACAACACTGTGCTATGCACATCAAGAGACTGAACAGCTTCCACATGAGATGTCTGCAAAAAAATCTTGAAAATAAAGTGGGAAGACAGAACACAAAACACAGAGGTACTGGAGTGTGCAGAACTGACATATTTAGAAACTACTATCAAGAAAAGGAGGCTGCAATGAATTGGCTATATCAGGAGAACAGGAGGAGACCATATCCCCACGAATATGTTGTATAGCGAGATTCGAGACAGCTCTAAAAAGCACGGTCACCTTCTATGGTGGTACAACAATGTATGTAAAAATGATATGAAATTGCTCAATATCAACATAAAAAGCTGGGAGGAGCGCACAGAACCCCATCCAATCTGGAGGGAGCACCTGCACTGGGTGCAACTCAACATGAAGTAGCTTTGATCCAGAGGATGGAAGCAAAGTGAAATAAAATAAAGCAGCATGCTGTAAATTTGGACTCCAATTCAGACAACATATGGATCTGTGAAACTTGTAACTACTGTGTCATTGCCGAATTGGACTTATCAATAGGGACCTACCAAAATTGCAATTTCATGGATTTTATGAAAATTGCAAAGTCTGGCTTTGCCCACAAAATCTCAATAAAATAAAAAAAGCCTACTGAAAGTATCTGTAGGCACTGTGATCCGGCTGTGCAGCCCACCAGGGAGGGACACAGGGAGGGTGGCCACACGAAGGGGAACCCAAGATGGCTGCCACCCTGACTGCTGATTGGCTAAGAGGGCTGCCTGATGCAACCAATCAGCAGCAAGGGATGGGGCCACATGACAGACAGCCCTTGCAGCCAATCAGCGGCAAGGGGTGGGACCACCAGAATCCCTTAGCCAGAGGCGTGGCGTGGGCGATCAGCCCACAGAAATGGAAGCTGGTCCCGCAATTTAGGTGGATGGATATGATCCATCCACCTTCCCACAAAAGGGTGGTGGTGGATGGATCATATTCGACTTGGGGGGAGGTGGGTAGTGGAGTCCCTCAGGGCTCGGTCCTGGGCCCTGCGCTGTTCAATGTCTTCATCAGCGATCTTGATGTTGGGGTGGAGAGCAACCTGTTTAAATTCGCTGATGACACCAAAATTTGGGGGGAGGTGAGCATGCTAGCAGGGAGAGAGAGATTGCAGAAGGATCTGGATAGGTTACAGGGGTGGGCAGACAGGAACAGGATGCGTTTCAATACGGACAAGTGCAGGGTGCTGCACTTGGGTAGTAGGAACCAGCAGCACACTTATAAGATGGGGAGCTCCCTACTTGAGAGCACGGAGGCGGAAAGGGATCTTGGTGTCATTATTGACTCCAAGATGAACATGGGCCGACAATGCGAGGTCATGGTTGGCAGGGCTAACCGGACCTTGTCGTGCATCCACAGGTGCATCTCGAGTAGAGCCAGGGAGGTGATCCTCCCCCTCTATGCGACGCTGGTCAGGCCGCAGCTGGAGTATTGTGTCCAGTTCTGTGCGCCCCATTTCAGGAGGGATGTGGACAACATGGAGAGGGTCCAGAGGAGGGCCACCCGCATGATCCGGGGACAACAGGGCAGACCCTACAGTGAGAGACTGCGGGACTTGAACCTATTCAGCCTCCACAAGAGAAGGCTGAGGGGGGACCTGGTGACCGTCTATAAACTCACTAGGGGGAACCAGAAGGGTTTGGGGGAGACGCTGTTTCCCCTAGCCCCTGCTGGCATAACAAGGAATAATGGGCACAAGTTGATGGAGAGGAGGTACAGATTGGACATCCGAAAAAACTACTTCACAGTCAGGGCGGCTAGGAGCTGGAACCAACTTCCAAGGGAGGTGGTGCTGGCCCCTACCCTGGGGATCTTTAAGAAGAGGCTGGATACTTACCTGGCTGGACTCATTTGAGTCCCGTTTTTGTTTTTAGGGTGAGTGGTTTTGTTTGTGTTTTTGGGTTGTTCTCCCGCCCTGGCGGGGGGTCGGGCTAGAAGATCTATTAGGTCCCTTCCGACCCTGAAACTATGAAACTATGAAACTATGAAATTTCCCCGCAAAATCAGGTGTCCGCCTCCAACTTAGGGAGACCTCTACTTATTAGCCACAAGCAGACACATCTAACTAGACCTCTTCTGTGTACACCATGAACCAGAGGTCAACAGTCACCTACGTATCTACAGCTGCAGCCTCAACTTACGGCAAAATTTTGTACAGAGACTTTTGGGGTTTTTTTGTGTGTTAAGTCTTCACTTGTGAAAACTACTTGCTCACCAAGTCCAGTCTGTTTAGCTACAGTAAAACGATAAAGGTTTCAATTACATGAGAACATAAAAAATCCTAAAACTCTAACTGACATTAAAGTGTGAAGTCACATGCCTGTGTTGTTTGTGTTCAGACACCTCTGTCAACAGGTTATTTTGCCTGAAGGCTAAACAATTTCAAATAAAATCGACAAGGAAAGAATTACCTGATTGATCAGACACCTGTCTAACAAAAGGACTTCAGGTCTTTACTATGTTACATCCTCTATGTGCATGTTCAAAGTATAGTATGGCACATAGTATACTATCAAGTTTGTCCAAGACCTTGACAACCTCTGCATGAAAGGACCTTAAACCAAGCATTTAAAACCAGCCCTTGACAGAGCTTGAAGAACTGATGAGCAAGCATTTCTAAAACATTTATTTTGCTATACTGAAAGCTTTGTAGGGCAGAAACACCCTTAGAAAGGCTTGCCTGATTTACAGGCAAGCAGTAATTGCATTGTGAATTCCAAAGATTGGCTAAGAGTGAAGGTCAGATAGCAGCTTTCTGGGCTGCATGTACATAAATGCAACAGTGCTCTTTCCTAAGTTATAAAGTCTTGGGCACTCACTAGAAAGCCTTTGTTGCTTGCTTCTAAGGTACCACTAGAAGAGCTTTGCCAAAGTCACCTATAAAAGGAAAAAGAAAGCCCTTTCTGCTACGTTTAATCAAAAAGAGGAGTTTCTTAGTCCAAAACTTACAGCATGCTAGTGTTCCCCCACCTACATGTTCCATGGTAATGCTGGCACTGCAGTCATTTAAAATGAAGGGCTGGACTGTTTGTTGTCAATAAAAATGCCATGACACTTTTCACAAGAGTATGGTTGGTATCCTGACCACATGCTAACTAACGTACCTACATGCATGTAACTACATGCAATCAGCCACAATCCTTTTCCCTCTGCAATTTCAAATGTTATTGTTCACCTCCTTTTCCAAAATACCAGTGAATAGTTATATGTAACCACCCTAGAGGTGGCTGCATTTCAATGGCTGATGAAGTTCTGCCACTGAAAAATAAGAAATGTCAGCAGCTGAGATTATGGGTTTATTTTAAATAGACTTTAAGACTGTTCTAATCAGGCACATCCAGACAAGTGTGGTTGTGTGGTATGTGGCACTGCAAACACATTTGCAGTGCCACATACCACACAGTCTAGTGTTCTCCGCGCTGCAAGGGTGCACTGCCCAAGTGCGTGCTCCACCAGGATATTCAGGAGTCAAAAAAACCCCACAGAAAAACAAAACAAAATGGTGCAATGCATATTTGGCCAGTATGTGCTGCTGAAAAGCTGAGCTGGGCCACTCAGAGCCATGGTGCAGCTGCCAGCCAGGCTCCGTACAGCAGAATCGCGACAGCTGCAGCCCCAGGAGGCCCCCAGGACCAGGCAAGGCTTGTGGGGCCAGCCCAGTGCTGACCTCAGCCTCCTCTACACCACTCAGATCAACTTGCCAGGCATCAGAGCGCATGTGGCATGGGTGTTCCCCAGGAACAAGTAGCAGTGGCACAAGGTGCGCTGCTGCTACTTGCCCCCGGGGAACCAAACATCCACACACATCTGGATGTGCCTCATATCTTTAAATACACCAAATCTTCTATTTTTTACCAACAATTTCCTTAAATTATTGTTTCCTGTTAGTCTACTTAGTTATTGTCACTGCAGGTCCATTACAGCTACAGTGCTCTATTTGCTTGGCAAGGCAATTCTTCTCAGAAAGAGAGACAAGAACCAAAATCTTCTACCACTCCCACACAGTTCAGGTCATTTTAACAGTATTGTTTGGGCTCTACTCCTGTAAATTTTATTTGGAGTGGTGCTGTTCTGAAAAGTGACAAAGGATTTCCTTCTGGAATCATCTCAAATAAGATTTTACTCATTTTATACTTCAATTAATGCTGCAGCAAGACTGTACTCAGGAGAAGCCGAATTCTATTCCGACTCACGTAGCCATGACTACAGCAGAACTGGGAACTAAATTCCATGTGCAGAATCTTCATTGTTAGTAATGCACGACCCAGAAAGGATTCAGCTCGCTTTTGACATAGCACATCCAGTTGGCTCAGGAACATAAGGACTGCCATACTGGGTCTGATCAAAGTACCATCAAGTCTGTTCCTGACACTGGCAAACAAGAGATGAAGCAACCCCTGCCACAAATTTCATAGCACATACCTTGAGTGGGAAGATGTGTGCACAGACTCTCAAGTCACTTTCAGAAAATAATAAGCTCCCAACAACAAGTTTAGGTGAGCATTTAGGTGCTAAATGCTGGCCTAACTTTAGAAGTCAATAGTAGTTCAATTCAGTGAGAGCAGTGTGGTCAGTACTGACAGCTGTTGAAAATCCTGCCCTTAACAGTAAAACTTTTTTTCCATATAAATTCCTTATCTGAAATGTATTCTGTATGCTCAGAGCCAAATAGAAAAAAACCTTATGACAGGTTGTCAGAACATGCACACGATAAATTCAGCAACAGGAAAGGATGTGGTCAAAACTAGATTAGCATTGCAAACTTTTTACCAAGTGCTCACATAAAAGTAAGAAAACAAGCTAGATAAATTAAATGGTCTGCTTTTCCAGACCAAAATATTTATGTCTCTTATTTATATTGTTAATGTGACATGATAAACCTTCCTCTGAAATGAAAAAGTTATACTATCGGAAACTTTATTTGAACATGCTTCAGATGCTACTCTTCAGTAAAGTGGCACCCTGACTACATTAAAGTTTCATGAGATGAAATTTCATTTCCTCATCTATACTGAAAGGTACCTTCCCAGGGGCCTTACAAACAGAAAAACAACTAGAAAAAAAAAACCCATTAATTTACTTTTCTCAACTTTTTTGCAGCCAATTTCAAAGAGACTGATCAAAACTGAGGAAGTGACATTTTCTCTCACCGTTCAGCACACGTCCCACCCACCTCTGCAAGTTATACCAGACACCCAAAAGGTTTTAATGGCGGTTGAGTCGGCTCCCAAGACTACACAAGAAAAACCACGCAGCATTTCCCAAAGCAGGAGCCCCTTCATTCACCCGCCCTCAGGATGCCGAAGGGCCTACTGAGTAGGACCGGCAGCCGAGACCCGCTTGCTGTTGTGGCCAACTCGGTTTAAGGTTGGACCTCAGGAAAGTCGCGCGTTTTCGCCCACTTACATTTGCAGCATGATCTTGTTCAGGAAGACGCCGTCCACCAGGTCCATGTACATGCTCAGTCTATCTTGGCTCTCGTTGCCCAGGGGCCCGAACGTCTTCACCTGTCGGGGCGGACACATCGCGGGCGTGTGAGCGGGCACCCGGCCCCTACCGCCCCCACCCGCAACGTGCCCGCGGTCCCGCGCCCTCCCTCCAGGCCGCCCCGGAGCAGCCGGGCACCCGGAGCTGGGCGCGGCGCGGCGGGGCGCACTCACCCAGGTGACCAGCGGCCCGCGCAGGAAGAGCTCCAGCAGCTCCGAGATGGTCACGTCCATGTCGCCCGCTCCGCTCCGCTCCCGCAGCACAAAGGCGCCGGCGCGGGGCGCTCACGCGGGAGACAAAGGCGCGGGGCCCATGGCCCGGGGCGGGGCGGCAGCGGCAGAGCCCGAGCCCACGCGGCGCCGCTACCTGTGGCGGGCAGAGCGCG
>NW_005842799.1:524672-538032 GCF_000455745.1 Alligator sinensis
GCAGGAGAAGAGCTGCGTGGCCCGGCCCGTACCGCACCGCACCACACCGCACGGCTGTGCCCGGGCCCCGCCGGCACCTCAGGGTGGGCAAAAGGCTCCGACTCGAGGCTCCTCCAGCCCCGCCGTGGGCGCCAGGCTCAGCACCTGAGGTGCGCAGCACAGGGCTGGGCTCCTGCCCCCTGCAGGGTTTCTGCACCTCTCGCTCCAGCTCGCCCCTTCCACCGCCTGTCAAGCCCGTCAGCGGCCTCCCGCTCCCTGGTCTCAACCCCTCGGGTCCGCACGCTTCCCAGGCGCCAACCCCGCCTGGTGGTGGGCAGTCTCTGGCACCTCAGCAGCAGCAGCAAACAAATACAACGTGAGGATTTTCCCTGTTTTGCGTGGGGCTGTGGAGCTGTCTACTGCTAAATGGTGGATACGCTGGTTCATGATTGTGTCCTATTAAAACCCAACTTAAAACATGATGAAGAACATTGTCGAAGTCCGTGATGGCTCACAGTTGTGAGCTGTCATGCAGACCAGACCCTTGCTACCAGAGCCTGCTTTCTATAAAATTTGATGGCAAAAATCAATGGGAAGAACTTTAGGCCTCTCTCTGCAATGGAAAGACTTTTCTAATAGGCCCTGAGGAAGGAAAACATCCTCACCCAGCTACAGGGAGCTGCTGAGACGGCACAGATTTGATCACTTTAACTGGTCCCTAGTTGAAAGGTTAGGTCAGCTAAGCGGAAGATCACTTCCTGCTTGTACAACACTGCTCTGGGCACACTTTGTCGAATCAGCCCTGCTGGGGAACACATGCTACATAAGTTGGGTATCTTATTAAAGATCAAGATGGGCCAAGCCTCAGCTCTGCATTTCCACTTCTGCACAATTCCTGCCTAGGCAGTTGATTAGTAAAGAAATGCTGACAATTACAACTGGAGACTGATGAATGCTAAGTCCCAAACAGCTGCTAGGCAGGCACGGGCTATGGGAATTACTTGCCTAGATTTTAGTAGACTAGCTTCTTTGATTTTCCAAAGAAAAACAGAGTAATGGTATCTGATTTAAAAAACACACACCTAATAATATGGGTCTTGTACAATGTCTCAGGCACTTACAAGCCTGACCCTGAAAAGGAATGAGAGTTGGTTAACAATTCCTATACAAATTCATTTAATTTTATGTAACCTGTGGATCTGTTCCGCTTCTTTCTGAAGCGTTTATCCACGGCTAGAAGAGGAGACCAATGATCAAGCTATTGGATAAAATAGGACCAGCAGCTGTAAGGCTGCATTAGGATCTTTGGATTCTATTTCCAGTTGCCTGTCCCCTACAAAAGCTTAAGCTTTCTGAGCAAGTTAGTCTCTAAGGTGCCATCCTGTCCTGCCTTCTGCCAGTTTCACTATGTTACTTTGGGCTAGACATTTAACTGCTCTTTCTGTAATATGGAGGTAAGTTAACTACATTAATAACGTCACGTGAGATCCTTGTCTGAAAAATACTGTATAAGTGCATATTTGTCATCATTTTTCAATAGTTGAATATACTTCCCTTGCACCTGTACATCCTCACAGTCCTAAAATGGAGCAGGAGCTGAACAGTTCAGATTTTGGGGGGGGGGGTAGTGTTGTGAGATCATTGAATGGATTACAGAACACACTTATAAAGCTAATATATACTGATCTAATGGCTACAACTAAATACAAGTCAGAACCTGCGTGGTGTTGAACCTCAGCTGTTCCTGCATTCAGTGAAAGCTCAGGGTTCTCTGCACTCTAGAGAAAATAATTGACCAGTCAGGGAATCAGACGGGGGCAAAATCAAGGCTTATTTTAAGTCAATAGCAAAGTTCCTTTGTAAGCTAAGTGGGGCCATGATTTCACCCTGCATTTTCATTCTATATTTAAGGAGATGGGCTCCATCTAGTGGATACAAGTAAGTACTGTGTGCTTGTCTTAACCAAATAATAAGAAATAAAATAGGTTTTGAAAAAAACATTTTGCTTTTCTCCCAATTTAAAAAAAATGTATTATTGATACATAACCTAAGATTATGCTAAATCCTTTAGCAGACAAGGTTCTTTGGGTAAATGTGATATCTTTTATTAGACCAACTAAACAGTTGGAAAAATTGTTCTTTGCAAGCTTCTGAGAGCACAAACACCATTCTTCAGGCATAGAGAGACAACTACTAAATCCTTTAAACACATGTAAGAACAAAGTGTTCGGTTTTAAAAACTTGCAGTTCTACATAGAAAAACAAAGAAATGAGAGACTGAGCCACATGTTTGGCACCAGTATTGCTGGGTTCAACACTTTGAAAAGGTTGTCCGTTAATAAAACAACCAGTGAAAGGCATCCTATCCTGGACCTGTGATATTTACACTGGGTTTCTCACACACTTCCTATGAGCTTAACTGTTGCTACTAAAAGCAAAGGTAAAAAGTCCTATCAAATTCAGTTGGAACAAAGGGAAGTCAATGTTGAGTGCTTTTGAAAATCTCACCCCAAGTGCACAAAGGGAATCTTGCAGGATAGGAGAGATTGCATGATAGAAACTTCCTCTGCTCTTTGAGCCCTTGGTACAATGAGATTTTTTTCCTATTTGTCCTTCCCCTCCCCCTTCCATGTCTGCTCAGCCCTAACTGTTTGCATACGGTTTTCCTATCTTTACTGTTAGCTATTTAACTTAGTTATAGTCAGCCTACTTTTCTTTACTGTCTCATGAAAATTTTAGCTTGCAATACCAACCTGCCTCCTGAGCATCAAGATCTCACTCCTGCCTAATATCTGACTATCTTTTAATGCTGCTGCTGTTACAGAAGCAGGGGAAAAAAAGTAGCTCCGTTTATTTGAAGAAGCTTAGATCTGGGTCTATGCATGAGTGTGTGTATAGATAACTGCAGTGTTTTTCTAGTGGTTTGTTACTTTCCAAATCTCTTCTTTTGTAAAGATTTGGCAAGTTTTCATTTCTCCCCATTGCACACATGAAACTTCAGCCTTTAAACAAAACAGTTACCAGAGAATTAAAAAGCCAGTAAAGAAATCCATAAGTATGAATGTCTCTGCTTATCATCATTATGCACATTTCTGAAGCCCCCATCAGTATCATACAGTATCTGGGTGACGACAATCCAAACCAAAGAAAAAAATTTGAAGTTGAAGCATTTCCAAATGTTCTTTTAGACTGACTGTAAATAACATGATTCACCTCTCTCAAACAATCCCCTAGCAACGGTTACAATCATCAACAAAGCTACAGCATTCACGTGTTTTTCTTAAGTGTAAAGTCCTGAGGGATGGGAATACGAGAATTTACAAGATTACAATACAAGAAAGTTTAACTGATGGCAATCAGCAACATTTTTTTTTTCTGTCTCTCCGGCTTGGACTATAATTAAGCTTTCTTATAAACATGACTCTTGTTCACCAGGAATATTTCCAGTAATGGACAAAATCTACTTTAAATAGGTTAATGCAAAAAAGAGCTACTACAGTACTGCCAACAGATTCACCATCCCCTCTCATCCCGTGTCCATTTTTTATCTTTATGCAAACTTGATACTCCTCTTTCCACTCCAGGTTTATCACTTTAGTCCTGTAAGACAATTAAACAGTGGCCAACCAGTATTCCTCCAAACACCTGGGAGATTAACATCCTTTATTTTTGAAAACCTAATATTCCATAATCTGGTTTTGGGGACAAATAATTTTTTTTTGGGGGGTGGGGGGGTGTTTCAGCTTTTAATTTTTTTTTCCTTCATTACTAACACAGAGCCTCCCAAGCATTCATAGCATGATTTCTGCTTTAATAGCTTCAGCTCACAACTAAGAGCCACCATCCACCATCCCTTATTTAAATTTGTGCTCATATACCATCCTCTAGGACACTTGCATCAGTTGCTTAAAAGCATTCCATGCACATTTGATCATGTTTTAGTGCAGGTTAGCAGCTGGAAAGGAAAACCAGTTCTGTGAGATTAGCCAGATTTCTATATATGGGTGGCAAGAGCTCTCTGGCTTACTAGCATGACCACCATTTGTAAAACTGACCCCTTAAGAGTTTTGGGTAGATTGGAATCCTAATAGCTGGCTGTTTCCACTCAGACTACACAGGATGGTACTCTGTGATGGACTTCTGAATGGGTAGGAGGTGTTTTGCCAGCACTGTTTGAAGAAGTTTAGGCATGGGCTGACTGCAGGATTATCTTGTTAACAACAACCACCTTCTACAAGCCTTGTTGTCTAAAATACTACAGATTCCTATTTGGAATCTCTGGGTTTATTTTGTGAATCATATAGGAGTTTGCACACCTGAGAGTGCTAATATTGAATGGTACCCCACGGCATCCTTAAGAATTTTTCAGCACTCAAGGTGCTGTAGCAACTTGCCTGAAAATTGCTAATCTGGTATTTCCTTTCCATTTTAGTCTGACGAAGATTTTACTTGAGTACATAATCTTCACATTTTTGGTACAAGGCTCAGACTACATGACATTGGTAGGTTTTAGTTCAGTGTCCTCTTCTAAATGGAATGATAAAACCTTGTGGTGGATGTGGCAGAGGGCCACCTCTGTCTCTCCCCAAAAACTCTGCTCTGTGACAATTTGGTTAATATGGGCCCTGCAGTGGGCAGCCATCCCATCCCTTTAGGTAACCTGAATTGGATACATTCCTGAGGGAGGGGGGAAGCCTGCTCCCTCTGCCTACATGACTGGCATCACATACCTGGGTGAGGGGCTTATACTCCCTATTCTTCTAAGCAATGCCAACCTGACTAAGAGGGGACTAGAGAACCTGCCAGTCTGCCCAGCAACCAGTGATGCATTTCAAATTGGTTGGCTGGCAGCCAACAGGTGCTGGTCTCCATTGGACCAGGTAAATGAGGTCATAAGAGTTATATAAGTTAAGGTCTGCCCGGGAGGGGGGGCAGTAGCCACGATGAAAACTCAGAGAGAGAAGAGCTGGATCATCTGAGAGCCATGGGGCTCTTTAGCCTGGAAAAGCGCAGGCTCAGGGGTGATCTGATGGCCACCTATAAGTTTATCAGTGGTGACCACCAGTATCTGGGGGAACGTTTGTTCACCAGAGTGCCCCAAGGGATGATGAGGTCGAGCAGTTACAAACTACTGCAAGACTGTTTCAAACTGGACATAAGGAAGAATTTCTTTACTGTCCAAGCCCCCAAGGTCTGGAACAGTCTGCCATCGGAGGTGGTTCAAGCACCTACATTGAACACCTTCAAGAGTAAATTGGATGCTTATCTTGCTGGGATCCTATGACCCCAGCTCACTTCCTGCCCTTCAGGCATGGGGCTGGACTCGATGATCTTCCAAGGTCCCTTCCAGCCCTACTGTCTGTGAAATCTATGAAATCTGAAACTTGCTCTCTCTCTCTTGAAACTCATGATCAATGAACTGCCTGCCTCCAGAGGGAATCTTCACCTGCCTCTGGATGATACTTGTAAGCTACCTGAGATCTAACTAGATATATAGCTTGCAGTAACTCAGATGCATGATCAAAGGCTACCCAGCCACCCTGTTTGCTCTATGGGGTTTCTCTGATATTGCCCAACCCTGTACCCTATTCCAAACCTACTCCATGTAACTAATAAAGTTCTCCTTTGTACCTAGCATGGGAGACTTATTAGGAGTGGGTCTAGATTATGCCTTGGGGCCCCTTGGTTCCCCTGACTAAGGGAGACCACTATTTGTGCTTCAAGCTGAGGGAAGCACCCCAAGTTCTTGAAGTGAGTCAAGTACCTTCAAGGGCTACTAGGCCTGTGTTTCTCAGGGGGCACAGAACCAGGATCACTCCAGACCCTGGGTTGTGGTGGCACTATCCCCAGGCTAGCGGGTGTACTCCAGGAAGGGAGTCGGCTAGACGTGAGGCGCCCCCAGGGAGGCACACAGAGCCTGGAAGGTCGTTGGGCGCAGTGAGGTGTGTAGCTCAGCGCAGAAGCACCCATTACTGGCCTGCCACAGTGGAACAAACCTGTTGGATTATTAATATGATCTCATACCATTGCCAGATTATGCCTGATAGTGTTTTTCAATGCAAGCCAAAACTTGCTCTCCTCTTTACCGTGGTGTAGAAGGCACTAAATACAGTAGAATTACAATAGTTCTGCTGGTGCAGGGGAGCACAGTGGAAGGGCACTTGTGGTACATCTTCTGAAGACAGATAAACTTAGCAGTGCTGGACAAAAACTCCTGATTGAGAAACCTCTTTGGATTTCACAAATAGATTAATGCCCTGCCTCAATCTCTGGAATTTGAAGACTACAGTGTTGTAGCAGGAGGACTCAGAGTTAAGAGCAGGTACCTGAAGGAAGGCCACCAGAAGCATTTCACCAAAGATATAGAGACAATCCAGTAAACTGTTATTAACTTGAATGCAACAACATGATAATTAACTTTAAGACAATTATATATCTAAAGTACCCTTTAGATAAAACATCAGTTTCTATTCTGGTCACTTAACCAGGCTGGGTTGTATGAGGAGAGAATCTGCAAATATAGAAATATAACTACCAGCTAAGAATTTTCTCCTTCTGTTGCATAATATTTATTCTCATCAATGACGAATGAGTAGCAGTAAGATGTAGAACACAAGTAGAAAAGATAAGCAACATTTTAAATACTACAGTAGAATAGGCAGAACTAATAGTTTCTTCATAGCATCCTCCCATCTTCTGAAGTACCTAAAGTGTGTTTCTGAGAGAAACTGAAAACTTACTTTGCAAATCTTCCACAGGTGAAGCTCTCACATTTTTTCTAGGTACTTTGTTAGTTGTTCAGAGGCCTAGCATGACAAATGGTACAAACTATTAGGCCTTGGCATTTAGGATCATAGGAAAGTAGGGCTGGAAGGACCTCACAAGGTCATCTAATCCAGCTTCCTGCTCAAGGCAGGAGCATCCCCGACTAGACCATCTCAGCCAAATGTCTTTCCTAACTGTTCTTGAAAAGCTCCAAGGATGGAGATACCACAATTTCTCTGGGAAGCCTGTTTCAAAGCTTGACCACCTTCGTAATCATAACGTTCCTCCTAACCTCCAACCTAACTTTCTTCTGCTGCAACTTGAGGCCATTTTCCTAGTTCTGTCCCCTATGAACAGGGAGAAAAATCCATCTCCATCCTCTCTGTAATTGCCCTTCAGGTATTTGAAGACCGAATCCTCCCCCCCCCCCGGTCTTGTTTTCTCCAGGCTATATAACCCTAGCTCCTTCTGCCTTTCCCCTAAGTCATGTTTCCAAGGCCTGTAATCATTTGTTGTTGCTGTGCACCAAACTCTTTCCAAACTGTCCACATCCTTCTTTAAGTGTGGTTCCCAAAACTGAACACTTGGAACAGATTAAGGTGGGATGGCACAGATGGTATATGAACTCCATCTTTGAGATGCATCTGTAGATCACTAGGAATGCCTATTTATGCCAAAATCTTCCAAAGGAGTACTAAGTATAAGAATGATAGAAGAATGATTTCCCAAGAATTCTTAAAGAAAAACTTAATCTGCAACAGAAAGATTTCTAGACCTGTAGCAAAAACATTTTTCTTCAGGCAATACAAGTGTAGTTATTGCATAGACAAGGGAAATAATGCTAAAGATTCCCTTTTGAAGATAATGGCAACTAGAAAGGTCAGCAATAGGGCCAATGCTCCCATTACTCTGAACAGCTGATGATGCTTAAATGGAAAGTCTGACGTGCCTATCCCTTTTGGTGGTGCTCACAATCTTGGGGTGCTTCATGCTTTTCAATCATTCTGAGAAATTCTAACGTAGCGGAGGGCACCTGATTTCTGTATTATAGTACTAACTAGAGGTTGGGGTCCCATCCTACTGGGCACTATATAAACCCCAACATAGTCCTTGCCCCAAATATACTTGTTTCCTCTTGTATCAGAATCATGCATTTGACCTGATCATTCAATGCAACTTCATTGTAGAGTTCTGTCTGGACATGTCACAGGTGAATCTATACTGCTTTTATTTGCATACCACATGCACCTTTCCCCAAAAAGTTGCCCTCCCAAACTGTGGGGCATGTCTTAAGTGAAGATGTAGATTTCTTCACTGGAATAGAAGCATAGAGATATTAGAATGGTTGCTGGGGCCTTCTCTTCTGGCCATCAGCAGCAGAGGCAGAGTCTGCTCTTCACCATCAGAGCTAGAGTTTTAAGTTTCTCACAGACCCTTCCAAATAAACCTTTTGGCTGATACCCCATGTTACACATTGGAGTTCTTCATCTAGATCAGAGGTAGGCAACTCCTGGCACAGATGTCAGAGCCTGGTATGTGAAGGCATTTTGCTTGGCACGCACGCTTTGGGGTGGACTGTGGGAGAGCCGTAAGGGACCCAATCGTTTGTGGCACTGCATCCCTGGCCCCTTCCCCCACCATCCTCCCTGAGGTGTGCACGCACTTGCTGATAGCAACGAGCTATGCCAGGGCTCTGCAGATCCCAGTGCAGCCGCTTGCAGCCTCCCTGCTACAAGCAGCCTGGTCTCCATGGTAGGCAGCAGGGGCCTGCCCAGAGCAGATACCAGCTGTGGCAGGAAGTTGGGAGGATGCAAGTGGCTGCACCAGGGTCCACAGAGCCCCAGCCTAGCTTGTTGATGGTAGCAGGTGCATGCGCACCATGGGGTGCATGGTGGGGAGGGGGCCAAGGCTGCACTGCCACAACAAGGACCAGGCCCCTCCTGGATTCCCCCCCACATCTGCCTCTGGCATGCCAACATCTTACAAGCCAAAGTTGCAAGTGTTTTTGGCACTCTACCCAAAAACCTTGCTGACCCCTGGTCTAGGTGAAGGAGGAACTTCTCCTGCAGGAGGTCTGATATTTTTTGCATGTGCAATGTGGGTTCAAATGCCTTCTAGGCACACTTGGCACTTCACAAGGCAGAGAATTTGGTGGATTTCAAAATCCCGTCTTTCTTTAATTGCTACACGAACTGTTTTGCAAAGTAACAGATTCTTCTCTACACAGGATATTATTTCCATTGTCCTGGAGAAACGTTGGCATCTAGGCATTTCCTGGCTTTGGGAGGGGTGTAAGTACTCATGCCTCAAATCATAATTGGAAGTAGGAGAAGACTTCATCTATTAATATGGTAAGTACTTGCAACTTCTTTTTTACTTTTGATTCTGGCAAGTGGCATGGACCAGATACTGATTTCAGTACATCTTTAATATGATTCTTTATGGTCAAGTGTGCACGTTTGGAATGATGAATGATGTAGAGAAATGTGCATCTAATCTAGTTGCCCAAACAAGCATCTTCGGGGCACCAATGTGCACAATGTCCAACGGACAAGGGATGCACATGTTAATGAAGAGTTTGAGAAACTGATTGAATTAAAAAACCTGTGGTTCTACGATGTTACACAAGGAAGCATACAAGTAAATATTCAGGACGTCTCCAAAGAGGGTACTGGCACAGACCTCTCTTATCGCTATATCAAAACTAGAGAGAAGTGGCTTATACAGTAAAGCTGCTAAACAAAAAACAAAAACTTAGCATCAACATGTTCCCTCAAAAAAGAGATTTTTTTTTTTATTACAAACACATGATTTGCAAGTTGAATACAAACCTAGGATAGATTTGGCATTTGCAGATACATTCTCCACCACATTTAACAAAAGTGTACTGGAACAAAGTCCAGAGGTAACATAGCAACATTGGGCTGGAAGGGGTCTCCTGGGCCATCCTGTCCTGTTCCCTGTATTTGCAGGCTGTCATTAATTAAAAAAAAAAGAAAGAAAAAAAAAAAAGAAAGAAAAAAAAAAAAGAAAGAATTTCCCAAATCATCACTTCTAATCCTCACTCACAACTTCAAGGAACATTATCCAAAACACTGAGAATTCACTATAACATACCACAAGTAAAAATTGGGCAGATAAGAGCACTATAAATGGCCGGCCACTGTAACAATAGAACACTTAGTTATTATATACACAGAAGATCCCAGGACAAGAACCTAATGTACATTCCAGTCTCTATTTTTTAATTTGTCCAATCTTGCATAAAATATGTTAATGATTACCAGAGCTACTCCTGGGGATGCAAACCTGCAGAATAATAAATACTCTTAGCAAAGGATGTCTGGAAGAGCACATTACCAGTCCCTATTATCAATGTAACAGTGTGGAAGGCATTCTAGTAGATGGAATTCCCAGGTGTTCTAGAAAAATGTTAAGAAGGATTCACAATACATGAAGGCATTTTTATTAGATTGGTTACAAGTATCTGCAATTCTATATATTAATGTTGATTGACAATTGTTATATTTCACTGGGAAGATGAGCTCACTGGAACTAGTTGTTATGTTCTGCAATGCTGCTCAGCTAGAACTCAGACAATGAACCAGACCTGTCAGACTCCTTGTCTTCTGAATGATTATCAAACAACCTATTCTTCAGGCCTAGACATGCTGCTGAGTGAAGGAGGGGCAATGAGTTTGATGGATAATTGTCAGGTATCTAGTTAAGTAGCCCACCCCCCAAGAGTCTTTGCTTTTCCAGCCACTCTCGGTTTCAGGATAGAAGTGGTTATCTCCATTTTTTTTTTCCTCTGACCGGCCTATTGTTTTCTCTTTCGATAAAAATCTCTGACTGGCCAATTGTTTTCTCTTTCTATAGAGGAGTAATATGTATATTTTCTGTTTATATCCCCATAGGACCTCAGCCCGTCGGTTGATGTCAGGGATGAGTCCCAATCGGAGGTCCACACACCCACGTCTTCGCCTGCCACGACTTGGTGTTTATGGGAGTAGATTCAGTACCTGGGCATGTAGTTCTAGTTGGTTGTCGTCCACTGTCCTTTGTTCCTGAAGGCTCCACCATCCCCTACACCCTCGCTCGTTCCACCGGGTATCGAATCATCTTTTCATCACCGTTCAGCCATCGGGTTCTCTCCCAGGGCCTCTGTCAAAAAAAAGAAACCAAGTGCTTCCATCCTGGATTATTGTTCACCCATCTTCTGGCAACAACAACAACAACAACAACAAAAATAAAAAAAAAAAATTATATATTACTCGGTGAGGTTACTTTCTCCTTCACCTGTTCCTGTCTTTATGGCAGCTCTTCATGAGCCTCTTGTTGGTGTCATTACAGTCCCCCCACCTACACTGGGTCCATCATTGATAATTTTCTTGCACCCCTTTTAGGGTCTTTACGGTACCTTTCTTCTGGAGTGCCCCTCTACTAGGCTCTTTACGGTACTTTCCTCAGCTGGGTTCTGCTGCTGCCTGCAAGATCCCAAGCAGTTCCTGGTACTGCCAGTCCACTAATCCTTCCTCTAAGTCTTCTCTGGGGAGCTCCCTCTCTGCAGGAACCTCCTACCAGCGTTCCAGGTTGCTCTCAAGTTTTCCCGCAGCATTGCTCAACCCGGTTCTTCTCCTTCCAGTCCTGTGCTCTCCCTCCCTGCCTGCTCCAGGCTCTTTATACTGAAGTTTGAATTCCCAGCCCCTCCCCTCCAGGAACACCTGGGTAAGGAGGATTTCTGCCAGGCCCTTTGGGGCTGTGGGGCCAGGGCAGCTGATTCTTTCTTTAGTAAGTGCTCCTTTACCCCCTGTGGCTCTCTCTCTTTCACAATAATAATGGAAGAGACTTCAGGTAGAAGAAAGGCCCCAACAGTGAATGGAGAGAGGTAGTTTAATAGCATTAGGGCTTTGTTACATGATCCATTTAGGCAGTTTCTGCAGTCTTAACCCCTGGATTGGCTGCACCTTTAACCATCTTAAAGTACTCGTTTTTCATTTCAAAGTTACACCACTCCAGGGCAGGATTATCTCTAATCCACCTAATTTTGCTCCTGTTCCATTAAGGTGTGGCCACTCCCTACAGCTATTCCACTCAAGTTGAAATCCTTCTGCATCCCAGGATACAGTAGCCCCTCCTGAGTCAGGACAAGCAGGGATGCCAGGGTGCAGTAGGGCCAGGCATGGACCCTTTCCCCCCAGGGACGTTGGGCAAAGTGAGCACTACAGCCCTGCAGTGCCCAGCAGCTGTAGTCGTATTTGTGGTCTTGCAATATGCACCCCTGCAACTTTCCTGATTCATAAAGGGAGGAAAAGAAAGCTTTGTACAAGTCCTTTCTCCTGCAGGAAGCTGAAGATTCAGTTAAATATATGGAGAGAAAAGAACATCAGGATCCAAATAGTGTTCATCATCATCCTTAGACACATTCCCATAATATTCAATTCCTGTGTTGGAGCTGTGTCTTCCCTGGACTGGGCAGAGACTCAAAATGTTGGTTCAGCTGCATCTCGTATTCTGATAATGCAAGAGTTTGTTGCTAATAGGTCCCATTTGCCTGAAAATAGGGCCACATGTAGAGAACTGCTTTTGTCCAGAGTTTCCAGGACAGCTTGGCATTGCCCAGCTAGGGACACCTGAATCCCAGAAAACAGCAGATGATACAGATGCTGCCACAAATATCACTGGTGAAGGGGAGAGGGAAGTGAAAAAAAAGGAGTCACTATAGCACAAAATAAAAATGTCCACTGTTTGGGATGCACTTGGTGCTTTGAGCTGAAGGGCAGGATTTGGTTCTGCAGCCTTCAGCAACAACAATGAAGTTCTTGATAAAGGGTCATAAACTCATTAATGATGAATGAGAAAAGCAGCTGAGCAACTGAATGCCAGTTTATTGGCACAGGGGCAGGAAGCAGCGCTTTCAGAACTCATAGGCTGACCTATTTGTCAGAAAGGAGGAGATTCTTAGTGGTGACACTTACTTCTTACTCCATGTTTTTCTTCAACAGGAGCTGCTGTACCAGAAGTTACTGCCTAGAAGTTCTTCCCTCGAGAAGTTCCTTTTTCCAGCCAGGTGAGGAGAGGTTGGCTGACAACACAAATACTATTTCTATCCTCTTTAACTTGATTATGCTGAGGTAATGCAAGCATGTGAAGAAGGAAGAAATACTTGCTGATAGTGGCCATAACTGAAGCCAGCTTGGCCAGCTTCCAGTCGCTGCCAGTCAGCAAAGTCCATTCCATACATGAATTATGTCCCTACACAGCTTTTGAGCAGAAACCTTGCTGAAGGCATAAGGAATTTTACATGATATAGATACATTTTCCCTAATGTCTCACTTACCTAAAGTCAAATCCACAGTCTCCTAGACACTTTCAAACTTGCACCAGAGAAGGTTACTGATTCAGACAATTTTCTCCTAAACAAGGCACACTGAACTGAAGCTATCCTCCTGAAGCCACAGTAATCTATCTTCCTAGCATTAAAGAGGAAAAGACTGTTGCAATTCCTGTGATAAGGACTTAAGATAGGATCTTGTTGCTTTTCACCGCTGGCCTGCCCTATCCTGTAAAACCTGCAGCTGCACGGGGCCCCTCAGTGAAGGGCCCCCTGTGTCTG
>NW_005842799.1:538119-549104 GCF_000455745.1 Alligator sinensis
GCCCACCCCCCACGATGCTGCCGATGCCAAATTCAAGTCCAGCTACTTGCCACCCCCTCTCCCCCCACCAACGTCAGCTTCACGTCCAGTTGCTCGCAAACCCTGCCCACCCACACTGCTGTCAGCTTCTTCGGCCGCTCACCACCCCCACCCCCCTGCTGTCAGCTTCTTCGTGTCAGGGGGTCCCAAAACTATTTCTTGCAGGGAGCCCCCAAAAATTGTGGGCCAGCCCTGTTCTTTTCTACACACCCACAACATGATGTGACTGGGCCCTTTATGCATAATTCCAGGTTAAACAAAACTACAAATCAAAGGGCCACTTTAATTGACAGCTTTCTCAACATATACAATAGGGACTTTTTCCAAGATCTTGGTTGGGTTTTTTTTGCTTTAGGAGAACTATACAGAGTAAAAAGGATGTTGTTATGAAGCAGCTTAACTTTAATTTCCCCATCTTTGTGTTGGATAATTAGAAAGTTAAAAGCTTCACCTTTTGGTTTCTCCTTAATTATCCTAGGACACTTGTGTGCATGGAGGAGTGAGGGGAGGAGACGGGCTTCTTGCAGGTGGCATTCTTTAACTGTAAAAAAGTTCACTTGAAAGCCAATAATGCTGCAAGAATCTTACCGGAATGGTTTCAGGTTGACTGGCTAAGATGAAATTCCAAGAGAAACTTAGAAAAATTTTGAATGATGTCTTAGCACCACGATGTCCTATGGAATAGCATATTAAATAATCTTCAGTTTTCACAGTGAGGTGATATAAAAACAGAAACATTGAGAGATGTTCAAATTAGATTCCCTGAGACTCAGGAGAAGTAAACTTGAAAACCAGTGCTTTCCTACCAATGGATAAGTATATTACAGCTCTTTGAGAAACTTCGTATCATTCAATTGGAAAAGGCCAAACAACTGCAAAAGCAGATGGCAAATTTGAGTTGAATGAAGATAGACTTCGGCTAAATAAATGACCAGCCAACTTCAAGTGTGATTGCTAGTCAGTCTTTGGTAGTATGCCTTGAACAGGACTCAAAACATACCAGGAACCATGAGAATATATTTTTCTGAACTCTATCACAATTTCCTTAACTTGTAGGGAACAATCCCAGTTCATTCCATTAGGGAGAAGGACCAGGTCTGGATGGAGCATTTTTGTGATGCTTTGATGTCTGGGAACTATATTGGAGGCTGTATTGGAGGTATTAAAGAACATTGGTTAACAAGTCTGTCAGCCAAAACTGTCTCAATCAGTATGGAG
The DNA here is from genome assembly GCF_000455745.1 of Alligator sinensis. NCBI lineage: Eukaryota > Metazoa > Chordata > Crocodylia > Alligatoridae > Alligator > Alligator sinensis. Next base: position 539,377 of record NW_005842799.1, read on the forward strand.
TTATGAGAATAGTCATTAATTTATCTGGGAAGGTGAGCCAGGGATGCCTGTGTTTGGACTGCTGTGTGTTTGTTTGGTGGGCTGTGCATTTGGGCATGTGTTCTGAGCAGCTAGGAGTGCTGCTGGCTGGGTAAGCGCTGCTGCATCTGACAAAAGCTCTAACAAGGGGGCGGAGCCAGTCCAGGCCCAGTAGGGTATAAAAGACGACACCTCGAACAATGAGGAAGGAAATGAACAGGGACAGGTTGCAGATCAGTTTGTTTGCTGCCTCCTCTTTGAAGGAGAGCCTTTAAGGTAAGCTCTTCCTTTAATTAGGAGTAGCTAACCTACATATATCTAATGTAAGTAGCTAACACTCAATAGGTAGCCCAAGACTTAAGCCCCTTGCTTAACTAGAGACCCGAGGGAGAGGGAATTCACTAGGGAGTTTGCATGGAAACTCTCTCTCTCACCTTCCTTCACTGTAAACTTGGTGCAAGGAAGCAGGGAAAAGGGAACCTTTTGGGACAAAGGAGCAGCAGACAGGCCAGGGAGTTTGTTAGGGAGGGTCTGCTTGGAAAGAGGGTCAGGAAGGCAGATTAAAAGACCCAGAGAAATGGCTGTAGGACATCACAATGCCAGAGATTCTGCCACTGCCAGCTCTTCCTCTGCTTGCACCTGTGAGGTGTCTGTCCAGGCAGGACCACTCACTGTCAAGGCTTCCACCCAGGTCTTGGTTTGGCACTGTGGAGACTGCGGCTTGCAAGTTCCTTCCAGTGACAGCCAAGTGGGGGAGTGCTGTGATTTGAGCGGTGCCTCCTGGTTTTGTCCCTCAGGGAGCAGGCAAGAGAGCTATAAGAGGAGGTGGCAAGACTTTGAAGCATCCTCCACTATGCAGACTTCATCGATTCAGTGCTGGAAACCTCTAGGACTGTGGAGGAATCGTAGAATCATAGAAAATTAGGGTTGGAAGGGACCTCAGGGGGTCATCTAGTCCAACCCTTTTGCTCAAAGCAGGACCATCCCCAACATCCCCAGAGAAGCACTACAGAAGGAAGAGGACATGGCCTCCCAGGAACGTGGAAGCTGGAAGCTTGTCACCTCTGGCAGCAAGCAGAAGTCTTCATCTCCACCTGCAGTATTTTGCCTGGAGAACAGGTATGGAACCCTAGCAACAGAGGAGAAGAATGTTTAATTGATGGAAGAAGCCAGGCCAGGCCTCCCACAGGTTAAGAAGATTGAGACCACTGTCATCAAGAGCAAGTAACAGGTGGTGGTGGTTGGAGACTCCCTTCTGCGGGGGACTGAGGCATCCATCTCGTGGCCTGACCTGTAGTTTTGGGAGATCTGCTGCTTGCCCGAAGCCTGGATCCGAGATGTCACAGAAGGATTACTGAGACTCATCTGGCCCTCTGACTACTACCGCAGGCTGCTCATCCAGGGCCATCCCTAGTGGGGGTGTGAATCGGGGCACCTGCCCCAGGTCCTGTGCTTTGAAGGGCCCTGCAGAGCTGGGTGGAGCAGCTGCAGCAATTCTCTGCTGCTGCTGGCTTTACATCTGGCTGCTTGGCACCCCACCCTATCTGCTGCCAAATCCGGTGAGTCTGGACACTCAGCACCCCCCAGCCCCTGCTGCCAGCTTCCTTGCATCTGGGGATGGGGCCCCGCACTGGCTGATTTGTCCCAGGCCCCGCACCCTGCTTTGGTCATCTCTGCATGTGGGCACCAATGATACTGCCAAGGGTGACCCTGAGTGGATGAAAAGTGACTACAGGGCTCTGTGTACAACATTTTAAAGGGACAGAAGTTCAGATGGTGTTCTCCTCAATCCTTCTGGTCAAGGGGAAGGGCTCAGGCAAGAGCAGAGGCATCCTGCAGATCAATGCATGGCTATGCAGATGGTGTTGCCAGCAGGGCTCTGGCTTTTTCAACCATGGGATGTTGTTCCAAGGATTGCTAGGAAGAAATGGGATCCACCTGATGAAGAGAGAGAACATCTTTGCAGATGGGCTTGCTAACCTAGTGAGAAGGGCTTTAAGATTGGTTTCCATCCTCTGGCAAATCTAATCCCCAAGGTAAGTAGGGAAGTGGATGACCTGGAGGAAGCAACCAGAACCCTTCTCATCACAGGCAATGCAGGAAGTTTTTAAAGAGTGCTGGGGACAACTTTATGGTGCAAGCATTGGAGAGGCCAACTAGAAGCTGTGCTTGTCTAGCCCTGCTGCTCACAAACAGGGAAGAATTGGTGGGGAATGTAGTAGTGGGTGGCAACTTGGGCAGCAGCGACCACAAAATGGCTGAGTTCAGGATCCTGAAGGAAAGGACAGCAGCACAGTAAGGGCCCTCGACTTCAGAAAAGCAGACTTTGACTCACTTGAGGAACTGGTGGGCAGGGACTCCTTGGAGGCCAGTCTGAGGGGGAAAGCAGGCCCAGAGAGCTGGCTGAGGGCACAGACTAGCTTAGTTGGACTGGCATAGACAGGAGCTGCCTCTGTGGCTCAGCGGTCAGGAACTGGTGCAGGAGGGCAGAGTGGGGCAGTGAGACTCGTTGCCACCTCTGCCACCAGGACCCCCCATGCCAGCCATACTGCCAGCAGTGAGAGAAGTAAGAGATGGGGGGGGAGGCCATGCTACCCTCACTGCCACCAACCTCTTGCCTACCAAGCTGTAGCTGTACTCCATTGCCATGGCACGGCCTAGCCGCTGCCCCCTCTTCCCCCCCCGCAGAGTAGGGCTGCAGCCTGGTGTGCAAATGGCTGGCGGAGGTGAAGGCAGCATGCCTCTCCCCCCGCCCCCCAAATCCATTACTCCTCATGCTGCTGGTGCTGTGGGGATTCTGGCAGCAGCAGCAACAAGTCTACTGCCCTGTTTTGCCCTCCTGTGCCAGGTCCTGCCCACTGGGCCACAAAGACAGCTCTACAACTGAAGTCTGGCAAGTAGCATCACTGAGGACTTGGATGAAGAGTACTTGCAATGACAGAAACCTCTGTATAGGTATACTGACACTAGCCAATTGCCTGTCAAGAATGATGGGGAGGAGGGGAGCGGGCAGGGATGGAGCCCCATGTCCCCTCCCGCCCGGGTTCACTCTCCGCTTCCTTCCTGTTGCTTGGGGTCTGGGCCTGTTCCCCCCATTCCTGCCACAGTAGTGGGAGGGGAGGAGTGGCCCTGGGCCCGATGTGGGGAAGGATGGGCCTGAGGGTGGGAGAAGCCAGGCTGCTGCAGCGGGGGTACGCAGCAGGAGGAACAGGCTCAGGGTCAGCATGGGGGAGGTGGGGGTGATGGAGCGGGCTCAGGACCAAGGCGGGGAAGGAGGCCTGCTCCTCCCCTCCCTCAAGCACTGCTGCTTTGGACTGGGCCCGCTTCACCACCCCCTACCCTTGTCAGACCCATTTCTTCCCCCCCCACATCAGGCCTGGGCCCACACCTCCTCTTTCCCCACTGCTACTGCTGCCACCGTGTGCTTACTTCTTCCCCACCCCTGCAAGATACGCTGGGCAATCTGGTGGTCGCGCCAGAAGAGAAGGCAGACATCTTTAACAAATTCTTCACCTCCGTTTTCTTGTGCAGGGACCGGGACTCCCCCACCGTGATTCAAGACGGACTTGAGGGGAACGCCTCAAGACCTAAGGTTGAGGACCGGGTTAGAGTGGAGGGGCTGGACGTGTTCAAGTCAGCAGGTCGGGATGCTCTCCACCCCAGGGTGTTGAGGGAGCTACCAGGGGTTATTGCAGGGCCCTTGGCACAGCTTTACAAGTGCGCGTGGTGCTCGGGCCAGGTGCCAGATGATTGGAAGATAGCCAATGTGGTCCCCATCTTTAAGAAAGGGAGGAGCCAGGCAACTATAGGCCTGTCAGTCTTACCTCAAGCCTGGGGAAACTCTTTGAGCCTTTTATGATCAGGTCACAAAAGCATTGGATGCAGGTGTCGCCGTGGATGTAGTCTTTCTGGACTTCAGCAAGGCCTTTGACACTGTCTCCCACCCCATCCTCATTAAAAAAACTAGGTGACTGTGGCATCGATGCCTACACAGTCAGATGGATTGCTAATTGGCTGAAGGGTTGTACTCAGAGGGTGGTGGTGGATGGGTCATATTCGACCTGGGGGGAAGTGGGCAGCGGAGTCCCCCAGGGCTCAGTCCTTGGGCCCGCGCTGTTCAATTTCTTTATCAGCGATTTGGACAATGGGGTGAAAAGCAACCTGTTCAAATTCGCTGATGATACCAAAATCTGGGGTGAGGTGGGCACGCTAGCAGGGAGGGAGACTGCAGAAAGACCTGGATAGGTTGCAAGGGTGGGCTAACAAAAACAGGATGCGTTTCAATACAGACAAGTGCAGGGTGCTGCACTTGGGCAGTAGTAACCGGCAGCACACTTATAAGATGGGAAACTCCCTTCTTGAGAGCACAGAGGCAGAAAGGGATCTCGGAGTCATCATTGACTCCAAGATGAACATGGGCTGACAATGCGAGGTCACGGTCGGCAGGGCTAACTGGACCCTATCGTGCATCCACAGGTGCATCTCAAGTAGGGCTAAGTAGGTGATCCTCCCCCTCTACGTGACACTGGTCAGGCCACAGCTGGAGTACTATGTCCAGTTCTGGGCACCCCACTTCAAGAGGGATGTGGACACAATATTGAGCAAACCTGGGTACATCATCCTTTTGAATGGATAGATCTCCTTAATAATGGTGCACTTCAGAGATCTATGCTTGCTCCTTTACTATTCAACATACTGCCATAGTATCATGAAGTACACTTATGCTAACAACATCCCTGTTGCATTACAGGCATGGTCATCATAATCAGTGATACTCTCTACATCAATTTAAAGAAATGGTGGACTATTTCCAATCCAGAAAGATCTGCCTTAGAACTTCCAGAGTAACAGTTTTTCACCTAACATAGCCATTAAAGAACCACCCAACACAGCACAGCCTGAATTCTTTGCACTGTTAGGTTTCATATCCCCCTGAATTAGCTGGGAATATACAGACACAGGAAACAGCTGACTGGGACCACTGAAGTGCTCCTGTTGTTTTTATTTCAAAAGGATCCAATTCACTGTTCCACTGGGAAGAACCATTGATGAGCTCCAGCTGAGTGGAGAAGCAGTTCCCCTTGAAGTGAAAAGTTGTAGCAAACAGCTAAACCAGGTCTAGGCAATGTTTTTTGGCCAGAGTGCCGAAAAAACCACAATGCCTACCCTTGGAAGGTGCCAGAGTGCTGAGATGCGAACCTGGAGCAGCTGTTTGCAGTCTCCCAGCTGCAGCCAGCTCATGGAGCCTGGTCTGCTTGCAGCAGGTCTTGCAGCCTCCCAGCCACCTGTTGGTAGCAGCCTGGGCTCTATGGCTGGCAGCAGCTGCTTAGAGCCCAGGCTGGCAGCGGTGTGCCGAGCAAAATGGCCCCCAATGCCATGCTCGGCATGGGTGCCAGGAGTTGCTGACCCCAAGCTAAACTCTTCACATGTAATTTAGCAACTTGCTATGAACTAAGTGGGTTGTGAACCAACAGAACGTGAATGGATCCGTATTCTTCTGTCATCTTTTGTAGTCAGTGAGTGCATCTACATGAGCTGTTTACTGCAGAGCTACTTAATTAACTCCACACTAAAGTCTCAGTGTCAGCAGGCATTTACACACGTACCATTTTGTCCCTCAATGTGCCAGAGATCTGCCACTTAATTGAGTCTGCTCTGCATGTGAGCAGGTGCACACTGTGCTGTACCGTGTGCAGTTGTAGAAGTGGCAAAATACAGTGTGCAGAAAATGGCGGCAGCATGCTTTAAACTAAAGCACGTCCAAGGTGTTTTACTTCAAAAGTGCACCACAGCCATTTTCTTCATGCTGATGCACATTTCGCCATTTATACAACTGCATGTGTTGCAGCACTGGTTACTTTTCAAAGTGCCCGGCACTGCAGCGGTTATAGGTAAAAAAAAAAAAAAGCCCTAGATGTGTGGCCCTATTAGGTTGCAGGAAGCTAATCAACTCTGCAGCAGGTCAGTACTTGTAAATACAAGTACTATCCTACAGCAGAGTTCTTTAGTGCACAGCAACACATGTATAGACACCGACCAACAGGGCTGGCTGGGGCACAAGGGTGCTTCAGTGTATCAGCTGTCAGTCAGCTAGCCCCACACTAGAGCACCCTCATGCCCCAGCCCCTCCCAAGCACACTGAGCTGGGTTGGAGCAGCCCCAGGCTGGCAGTCTGATCCCCCAAACTCCTGCTATTTGGGACTGCTCCAACCCAGCTCAATGTGCTGCAGTCCTAGGCAAATGTTCAAACGCAGGGCTCGGGTGCAACAAGCTTCAGCACAATATGCATTGGAGTTTATTGCTCTGTGCTAATTGTATGTGTAGATGCACTCAGTGGGTATGAAATGAACATTATTCAAATTAGTTACAGGTAATCTTGGACAGAAATTTGATTTTTCATCTGGAAAAGAAATTACACAGCAAACATACCTAGAAGATGAGAAACAATGCACTTCGCGATTGCTGACACCAATCATAAACTATGAGCCACAATGTAAATGCATGCTTTGATTGGTTGATTAGTATTTCAGATTATACCAAGATAGTTTTGAAACTATCCATTGGCTCACTTACGTTCAAGTAGCCAAATCCAATGTAAGTGGTCATCTTTCATATAGGAGGAAAGATGTTCCTGGTTTCAATCTCTCCTCTCCTCTGTTGTGGTAGAGGGCTTCACTTCAGCTTGAAAGAAGTTAGTACTTAAATTTACATAGTAAATACAACTGCACAAGGCTTTAAGTAGTATAAGAATATACCTGCAGCAGTGGTAAACAAAAATCAGACAAGAACTCAGTCAGCTACCTAAAAAAACTCCTTTTCAATCCCCCCTTCATCATTCAGGAACATAACTGCACTTTCCAAAAACCCTAATGAATCTTTTACTGTGTGTCCAGGTTATCAAATTTGGGTTATTTCATACCAAGATTCTCAACCTAGTTCCAAGCACTTTCATCAAGTGATTGTTAAACTTATTATTAGCGCTTCCTTAACACCAACCCCTTATACGCATTTAGTAAAATGCTTAAAGGATGCGATTTAATATCTTCTCTGGCTGAACCAAGTCGGATACAATGTATCAGCATCATGTCAGCCATCTATTATTAGTTTCATCAGGTAAAGGAAAGAGCAGAGACTGTAAAAGTTCTCTTAGGTAGAAATAAAAATTCATATCACCTTCCACAAGCTTTGATTCCTTTTGCCTCTAGACCAACATGACTACAGCCTAGATACCTGACATATCAGATATCTTGCACATAGGACAGAGCAATCCCATGCACCAGTACAGGCCCAGGGACTAAGTGGCTATGCAGCAGCTCTGCAAAAAAGGGACCTGGGGGTTATGGTGGACAATAAGCTGAATATGAGCCAATAAGTGTGCCCTTGTTGCGAAGAAGTGTAACAGTACACTGGGCTGCATTAGTAGGAATGTTGCCAGCAGACCAAGGGAAGTGGTCATCCCCTCTATTTGGCACTGGTGAGGCCACATCTGAAATACTTTGTCCAGTTTTGGGCCCTCCACTACACAAAGGATGTGGACAAATTGGAGAGTCCAGTGGAGGACATTAAAAATGGTGAGGGGGCTGAGGAATGTGACTTATGAGAAGCTGAAGGAACTGGGCTTATTTAGTCTAGAGAAGACTGAGGGGGGATTTAATAGCAGTGGTTACAGACTGTTCTCAGTGGTGGCAGATGACAGAACAAGGACAAATGGTCTCAAGCTGCAGCAAGTGAAGTTTAGGATGGATATGAAGAAAAACCCTCTCACTAAGGAGGGTACTAGAACACTGGAACAGACTACCCAGAGAGGTTGTGGTTACCTCCATCCTTAGGGGGTTTTAAGACCTGGGTAGACAATGCCTTGGCTTGGATTATTTAGTTGGGGCTGGTCCTGCTTTGAGCAGGGGGTTGGACTAGATGACCTCCTGAGGTCCCTTCCATTCTATGGTTGGTTATATTATAACTACATTAAGAAAGCCAGATGTGGTAAAACACTGTCTCCTACATTACCTTTTTCCTTTGCATCATTCAATAGAAGTCTTATGTACCCAACAGGTCTCTTTACAAACCACAATTCTTAAATGAAAGTAATAATTTAAATACTGCTGCTAAACAGCTGTATGAAAAAAAGTACAGGAACCACTTGGCAAAACCAAATCTTTCTTTTTCCTCCTTTCCCAGCTGGTTAAAACAAAATACAGGGATAGACTTATGTCTGACTGGGACGTAATTTAAGACAGTTGACAGGGCTGTAAAGGTAGATAAGCTATGACAGATATAGTCATTGGCACTGAAATGGTCTTTTAGCTCCTCATAAAACATGTAGTTTAAAAGACATCTCTAATTACATTGCTGTTTAGACGAAACATTAGTCTAAACATACTACGTTAAATTTTAAACTTAATAATTCAAGTGCTGAGATTCTTTAGACAGTTCAAGAGAATGAAGCCATAATGTCTGCCACTGAAGCTGAAGGAATATGCAAAAAGGGCCAACCAAAGAAATCCTTCTCTCAACTACTATCAAAAGGGAGGGAAAACTTAGAATTAAACCTACATGCCAAGGTGACAGACAAAGGTTGGCAGAGTCTTAAGAAAAAGGACCGCATGGGGTGGATTTAAATTCAGAATAATTAAAGAACTGATGTCAAATTGCAAGGCTGCTGCTGTTATCCTGCATCTCTGCATCAGAACAGAGCCAGAACCAGGACATCCTACTTCCCTCTACCCTAGTCTTCTGACGCCTTGTTTCCATCCCAAGTTTCTCACATATTCTAGCACAGTAAAGGAGTCTAGCCATCAGTATTCAGCATGATGTCTTGCAAGGCTGATCCCCTGCCATCTCTTCCTTGTCAACTAGTGCCACACCTGCAGCCCCAGACATAAAGGAAATTAAGTATCTGTAGGGCCAGCAGTATTTTCTGCATAAAAGTAAGGTTCTTCCTAAAGCCTTTACCTCAGGGGTAGCTCTGCGTTCATGATGCATTCAGGTGGATATCATACCACTGTTACTTCATGGATACATCCAGACCTAAGAGCAGTGCTCCTATCACAATGGTGAAACAGCAAATAGTTTTCAAACAAATGATACTTTTTAGACTAAGCTACTGCTGTCCAGATTTTCAGAATTCCTAGAAATTTTTCTAACCAATTGCATTTGAAAATCCAGGTCAACTGAAACAGCCTGATACATAAATATAATCCCTCCAGGTAAGTGTTGAGACATGTCAACAGTGCAGTGTGCGAACTCTTATTACAACTGTATGTAGTACCTGTTCTGTTAATAACAGATGGAGTCATTCTCTTCTGTCCACCCAACCTCCATTATTGAAAATTATCCCTTCACAAATACCACACACTCTGAATACAATTTATAATTAAAAATATTGTTGGACCTCAAGAACTAATTTCAGAAGTAAATTTTGGAGGAAAAGGTGAATAAGGCAAAGTGAAAACAACTCTCATTTTATGCTAGAGTAACCAATTCATATTTTTTATGCTGTGGTCTTTCATTTAAAATTGGAAATGCATGCATTAATGAAAGCTGAAGCTTACCAACACTGATAGCTGGCACAACATCCAAAAGCCTCTTTCTTTTGGAAAGAGAAAACTAGAGAATAAAAGTTAACTCCTTGTTCTAGCATGCAGTGCATCACTTTTGAAGCAAAAAGCTAAGCTCCTTTTGTGTGTGGGGTCAAGTTCTGGTTTCCTGCT
>NW_005842799.1:549563-552530 GCF_000455745.1 Alligator sinensis
TCCTGCTGATCTTAATTTACAGCAGAATAAAAGTATGTGATATTGTCGTGAATGAGGACAGGGGATCAATTTTTGGTTATGCAAATAAAACATCTTTTGTTTCACTCTTTTTCAAACAAACTTCTAACTTAATATTTGTACAATTTTACTGCTTATTTTAGATGCATCCCTCCTCACTTGTAAAAGCAACTAAGGAAGTAATACATAGTATTTCAGTTTACTAAGAATTAATATTATTCTGATTTGGAAAACAGGGGAAGAGTATGGTCACTGAGTTGCAATCAAAGTTTAATTACTGTTTTTCAATTAGATATCAGAATAGATTTCAATAGATGGTATTTTGCTAAGTAATTCTGGAACCATCGTCTATATCACTAAAACTGGTATTCCAAAGGGAATAAGAGGTTTAAAAAAATACCAATAAAAGCATTTTTTTCTTCACTTTTGATTATTCTTTTTTATTTTTAGAAGTCAAATGTGTCAATATAGTATTATTCCTAAATCATCCATCCTCTATTTTGATTTGTTAGTTTACTATCATTGTTTTCAGTTATGAAATTTTGAAGTCTCTTTGGAATACTAATTTCATACTTATAAGGTTTCTTCACCTTTTCTATTCCACCCTATTTCCCTGAATAGTTTCTCAAGACAGTTGCTGATGTAAAGTTTAATATAAAATATTTAGTCACAAAATAGTATTGCTTTTTATGCACATTGTGGCAAGATTCATTTTTTTTTCAATAAAAACTATACCATCTTCCATAAAATCCTAAACATATTAAGAACTGTGATGCAGAACAAAATTACACAGGGTGAAACAGGTACCAGCACAACAGTGAGATTATATTACATCAAAATTTTTTTAATGGTCCCAAATATATACTCAACAACTAAGCATACACTCAGGGGGCAAAAAAAATAAAATAAAAAAATAAAAATAAAATAAAAATTATGACACAAAAGTGACCACATCTAGAATTCCACTCAATCTTTAATCAAGAAGGGACAGACAAATCCCCCACCTCCAAAAAATTCTGCAGTTTAAAGGGCAAAAGGGAACAGATTAAAAAAAAAAAAAAAGAAAAAAAAAAGAGGAAACTTTATATTCGGCCCTCCCCATAGAGGTTTTTAAAACCTGTTGTAGCTTGACTAAAATGTTCAGAATGTATGATTTCAAAGGCAGGTCTCTTTATATAAAGAAACTGCTGGCATTCTTAACTAGTGAAGAATTATGGCAAAAGAGCCTTTTCTTCACAAGTCTCATACATGGTCCAAGAAAGCATATTCTGATTGTAGCAACTGACCAGCCAATCCAGAGTTCCACTAACAAAACTCCTGCCCTGTTGGCTTTCTTTCTTTTTTTTTTTTTTTCCATTTCCTTCCCTGAGAAAAGGGCAATGTGTGGTCCAAGCTGGAGAGCTCAAAGGTCCTTTCCCCTAAATGTAGAATTTCCCCTTCTTCTGCTCCTTTGAATTGGCACTTGTTTGGCAGAAATCCATTTGTATAGGTTGATCTGTGTCACACACAGTAATTCACAAAAGATTGCTACTTTTTGTGGGTTTTGGAAAAATTACTCTCCCCCCAACTGGTATTGATCTTAGGCAGTTGCCATTATGATGACTCAAGTTTTGCTTTCTTTGACAAAGGTAAAGTTTCTTCCTTATCTTCATCTTCATCATCTTCCTCGTCATCATCAGGATAATCTACAAGCCCCACTAAGCCTCCCTGCAAAAAACAAAAGGAAAAAAAGATGCAATTAATTCATATGAAAATGAAGTAGGTATGTCTAATTTCCAAAGAAAATGACAATGTTGTTACTGCAGTATTTTTTTTTTTTTTTTTACAGGATCACCAATACATTTGAAACTTCGTTAAAAAAATTCAATAAGCACAAAACTAATGTCTTTTGGAAGTGCTTATTAGTATACATCCAAAATAGAGCTCTACCAAATGAAACTATCCTACCTAATGGGGATATATTAGGTTGAAATTAAAGAAAATCCAAACTGCTTAGCAAAAATAGTCACTGCAGCTCTCTCTGTTTAAAGGTGGAAATATCTTTTATCTAAGATTGAGAACTGGACTGCAGCAATGAGCGATCTGGCAGCACTTCAAAGACAATACGGAACATCCTTCAAATTGAATCATCAATTAAGATAGTTCTATAACATGGTCTCTTTTCACTAATGCTAATTTTAAAATATAGTAATTTTAAATAACTGTACTATATGTTAAATAACTCCACGAATGAGATGTGAAGGTCGCACAATTTAAACAAGTTTGGGAAATGTAAAACTTAAAATGCTTTTTAACAGCATTGTAAGCGAGTTCATGTTAAGTGAAACACGAGGACCTGAGGTTAGAGTATCCACGTCTAAATAAATAATTTGATCTTCAGAAATACTGAACTCTCAGAATTCCCAATTACTAAAATACTTTCAGATTTCTGAAGTTTAGCCTATATATGACTTAGGGGATGCACCGATAAGAGATTCTGGGGGCTGATATCAATAGTTGTTTTTTAAGGAGGCATATCGGCCAATACAAATGCAATTTCTGATACCACCCTGGCAGCTTGGAGCTGCGTGCAGCTGTTAAGTCTGTTAGGGTGGAAAGCGGGGCCGGGGGGAGGGAAGGGGCATGTGGGGGGTAGATCAAGGCCCCTGTGGTGAGGGAGGAGCGGGGCTGGGGCAAGCACTGCCCACCTGGTGTGGGGATGGGGGACACCGGATGGAGTGATGGGTTGTTTTGGGGGCACAGGGAGGGCGGCTCCTGCTGCCACACACCGCTCATCCAGGGACTCATCTGGTGCTTGCCCACTTATCCGGTGCATCCCACCAGATACCCCCGCTGCTGGTCTGAGAGGGTGGGGGCATGTGCCCCTGGATCTGCGTGGGACGGGGCGGGAAGAGCCCTGTGCAGCCCCGGCCCCACCCCACTCCACCCTGCACAGACCTGGGGTTGGGG
>NW_005842799.1:552615-560022 GCF_000455745.1 Alligator sinensis
CCACGCCCCTTCCCTCCCCGCTCCCCTTCTAGAACACCAGACTTACCAGCTGCACGCAGCACTCCAAGCTGCCGGGCAGTGCTCCTCACTGCCTACATGCTGCATTGATGCTACATGCATGCACGGGCCATTTATCAGGCCGATCTCCGATATGGACAATTTTCTTTATATTGGTGCCGATCCGGTATCGGACCAATGTATTGGTGCACCTCTAATAGGACTACAATGGGAATTGTAGACACTCACCACCAGAGATGTGGGCCGGAAAATTTTCCGGGAAATTTTCCATGCTTTATTTTTCCTTGGGAAATTTTCCATTTCTAAAAATTCATTGTTTCGTAAAATTCATTAGTAACAATGAATGGATGCCAATACAATATTAGGTAAGCTTGGCAGTTTCAAAGTTGTAATTAATGTTTTTCAGGTGATTATTTCCTAGGAAGTGTGAGAGAGAGTACATATATGTTTTACTGATTTGTAAACAGGAGGGTAAATACACTCACATAATAATCCAAAACAAAAATCAAGTTATGAATTTACCTAATTGGCTGAGCATGTCAAATCAAAACCAAAGCTACAATTGTGATTAATTTTTGTTTCACTTTCAGTTCAGCAAACACAGAGCAGCACTTCTTTTCTTGGGTTGGGGAACTTGGAAGTGTTTGCATAAGATCTGTTAGTTTTTTAGTGCTTTTGGTTTGAAGTAGTCACAATAATGCCTAAATCAGAAAAAAATAAGTGAAGTTCAAGCCACCGAAGGAAGAACGTTGGTAGATGGAAATATTGCGGGCAAGAGCATGCTACCAATGCAATAAGAATGAAGAAATATTTAATAACATGTAGAAACTGTCCTGAAAGAGTACAAGCCAGATAAAGAAAGCTAATACAATGAAGTAGTGGAACAACATCATCTGAGAAAAGCCTACTTCAGGAATCCTATGTAAAGTAAACAAATTAATGTTAAACAACACACGGTATAGAATAGCATCTATATTGTTTTAAAACATTATAATTTTAAAAGGTGTTAATACAACTCTGGACTATTATTTATTTAAAATATTTGTACCCTGCTTTTCTGCTTGCACTAACCACCCGAAGTGGCTTAGGCTTAACAATAATTTTTTTTAAAGTTACGAAATAAAGAGTTAACTATTTCAACCCAGCAGAGCAAGCTTAGTCCTCTAGTGGATGGCAGAGGCCAGACTATACATCCCTTTGGCTCTGTAGTCCCAGGGCAGCTGAGCAGCAAATTGAGCTGCAGTGCTCTTTCTGGCAGGGAGGGGGGAAGCAAGCTCCCTGCCGCTTCCCTTACTTCTGATGGATGAGGCCAGACTAGAATAGGCTAAAATAAAAATCTTTCCTCCCTTTTGTTGCAGGAAACTTGGTAGCTCAAGTGAAATAGCAGATTTACAAAAAATGGAAAATGAAAATGTTGTGCTACCAGGTCTGGGGAAAGAATCAGGATCCTCACTTTCAAGATCACTGTCACCAGATATGCAATCCACCATGAGTAACTGTTCAAGACAGTCAAGCTTTTTATCAAGCTTTGTAGACAAAATGTCAAAAGAAGATCAAGACAAGACAGATGAAACATCTGCTTGAGCTGTTTTTGCAAGTTGTGCACCTCTTTCCATAACTGAAAAAAAATCAATACTGGAAGGAACATTACAAACTAATTCACTCATCATATAAATTACCATCATGTTATCGCTTTGTCATACTCACTAAGAGAGAGTGTGATGAGTTCAAACAATGGTTATTCAAAAGACTGGTCAAGCAGAATCATTGACTCTGATGTCAGATGGATGGACTGATGCACAAGGAAATCCTTTACTGAACATTATGTTAGCAACACCTGAACTCATATCCCTGAAAGCAACTGTTACCAAATCTTCTCGTCATACAGGGGAATACATAGCCAAATTACTGAGTGAAGAAATGGAAAGTGCAGGTCCCTCCAGGGTACAAGCCCTTGTAACTGATAATGTGAGTAACATGGAAGCTGCATGGCAAATATTAAAGGCAAAGTATCCTCATTTAATAGTATCTGGCTGCCTTGCTCATGGGTTGAATCTTCTGGCAAAGGACATAGTAAGTGTGAATACAATGAAGACAATAATGGCAAACTGCAAAGCAACTGTGAAAGTATTCAACAATCATGTTGCTAATCAGACTTTGAAGAAATTACAGAAAGAGAAGCAGGGGAAGGAAAGCTACAAAGTGCTTACATAGTTTGCTGTGCAGAAAGAACTGTTTGCAGTGTGCTTCAATAGATGACACAGTAACCCAGATTATTCCCATGAACATTCAGAAGCAGATAGGAACATTCAATTTGCTACTACCAGTTTCAGATGTTATCGAGAAACTTGAATGAGATGCACCAAGCCTTTCAAATGTTCCAGAGATATTCAGACAACTGAATAAAAATCTAATCGAGCTTTTGCCTTCTTCACCTCTGTCCAAAAAAGTAGTAGTGGTAAAACAAACGTTTACTAAGAGATCTGAGTTTTCCGCTCATCCAGTTCATCTGGCAGCAAACCTTTTGGATCCTCAACAGAGAGGACAACATTTATCAGATGAATTATCTACTGCTCTCGATACAATTATGGAAGTAGCTAAGCATGTCCCCAACACTGATGAAATAGCCGTGATGACAGACACTGCCGAGTACCACACAAAAGAAAAACTTTGGAGCAAACACATCGTTTGGCGGGCCGCAGAGAACACGTCTCCTCTCACATGGTGGAAGGGATTACTATAACACCCGACTGTTGTCCAGCATTGCGCTAAGGATCCTAAGTATTCCACCAACAGTAGTTATTGTGAACAGAACTGGAAGGCTTTCAGCTCAATCAAGACAAAAAGGAGGAATACACGAACAAATGAATAAGCTTGTTTCTATTTCTCAAAAGCTCTTGCTTCTGGAGAATCAGTCAGAAGCACAATTAGTGAAGATAAGTGATGATAAGTTGCCCTTGTCCATAGACTCATTGGTAAAGCCATCGTTTAGTGAAAGAGAATGTGGTTCAAGTAGTTCTGAATCAGATTTGCCTCAATCTGATTCTGAAGTGGAACTAATAAGTGATTCTACAGATATTGACAGTGAAACTGGAGGTGTCGCAATGACCTCAGTGGAAGAGAGTTAAACTCTGTTGAAGTAGATGTGTGGACAACCATGGCACGTCATGCACAGTTCTCTGCGTGTGCTAAAACTAGTGTGTCAACAGTTTTCAGTGACTTGGCTTTTTTTTCTTAAAATTTAAACAAACAACGCAAGGGGAGTACATGCTATTGTGTATTGTCTTTACGTTTTTACAATAAAATAATCTCTTTCCACATAAAGCTTTGAATTTGTTTGAATATAACATTTAAACCACATTAAGTATGCTGTATTTATTTTTTTCTCCTAATCAAATATTTCAGTTCAAATACTTGTGGCTATTGGGACATAAAATTAACATTTTTAGTTTTGTTTACTGAATGTCAGTCAAATATAAGTCAAATAAACATGCTAAATCAGATTATGCTCTATTTAGAGCATTTTCCAATTCAAAATTTTCCAGTAAACCCACATCTCTGCTCACCATCTCCCAAAATTCAAGAACTTTATTTAGGTGTCTAATGGTATGGAACCAAATTTTTTTTAAAATGGCCATTGTACGCTAAGGCACAAATGTAACAATCACAGTGTACACAGGAACACGTATTTTTACTATATTAACACTGTTTACAGTAATTTTTATACAAGCTTAATACCTTCTGTATATATTATAGATAAAATAAGAACAAGTTAACATTACTAGAAAGCTGAATTCCAATGTTATTTTAAATGGGTATTTATTAAAACACTGAAAATTTACGAAAATGTATTTACATCATGAAAAAGGTACCTTATGCACGAAGGCATAAAAATTAAAACAATAAACTGTAAGAAAGCCTTTTCCTATTACTAAGGACAACTTGGCAATATAAAACATCTACATATAATAGTATGAAGGACTGTGTGCATAGCAGCAAAAAGAATTATTATCAGGGTAAAAAAGTCAGTAAGGATATGTTGGTAGAAATGCATTTTTGGATCTGAATTTTCACTCCTAACATAAGGAAAAAGCCAGTTTATACACATTAAAAACAAGCAAAACCACAGAAGAGGGGACAGTAACTTTTTAACAAATATCGGTCAATGAAAGCCAATCTTGTTTAGAGGAGATGAATATAGGGCTGTGCGAAGCTTCAGCCCCGATTTGATTTGGTGGAGATTCGGCCCAATTCAGTGGCCAAGTCTCCGAATCCAAATCAAATCAGAGGACCCTTTAATCTCTCCAAATCGAAATCGGAACCTCTCTGAAACGATTCGAAGGATTCGGTGATTTGGACAGAGAGACAGCTTTAAATGTTTTTTCTACATACCTCTAGGTAGCAGGCGGCTCGTGAATGCTGCGATGGTGGGGCACATGGAGTTTCCCATTGAAGCACAGGGGGCTCCCCAGCATGCTCAGCAGCAGGCCCAGAAGTGAACCAGAAGCACTTCTGGTCCACTTCCAGGGCCACTGGGGAGCATGTTGGGGACCCCCCCTGCACCCACCCAGCTCGGCACCTGGTGCCTCTTGGGTCTGGGGGGACACCCAGGGTCCCTCTGTGGCTGACCGCTGAGCCAGAGGGGGCGGGGTGCTGGGGCCCCCCCGGTGGACGTGAAAGTGGACCAGAAGTACCCTCGGTCCACTTCCAGGTTTGCTGCCGAGCATGTAGAGGGCCAACCCCCTGCCACTCCTGTGGGACACTCCATGCGCCCCAGCATCGCAACATTCACAAGCCATGCTGGTACCTCACGGTACACAGAAAAAACATTTAAAGCTGTGTCTATGTCCGAATCGCTGATTTTCCGAATCAGCACTGAATTCAGATTTGGATTCAGCCAAATCAGATCAGGGACAGTGATCTGTCATACACCTACATTGAATGCCTTTAAGAGAAATTTGGATGCTTATCTTGCTGGGATCCTATGACCCCAGCTGACTTCCTGCCCCTCGGGTGGGGGGCTGGACTTGATCTTCCGAGGTCCCTTCCAGCCCTAATGTCTATGAAATCTGAATCAACATACTGAATCACTGTTCCTGATTCATGCTGAATCATAATCAAACAGGGCCTGCTTTGCATACCCTTAGATGAATAATCCTGCTTAGAAGCACAGCTCCCCTCTCCTGTATGCCTCAGTGATCTAGGCAGCCAGAGAGGCAGACGTGGACAAGCTCCTTTATTCAAGTTCAGCAGAAGTCTTTCTAATCTGAGGAACCTCTAATAAGGAAAGTCCTGGAGGAGTGTCAAGTTTAACATGGTCCATCTGGATAGGGAAAGTAGCAGGCCTACCAGAACTTGGGGAGAAAGGAAACGCCTCCATGCAGGGCTGGATTCAGGGGAGTGCAGGTCCACTGATTCCTGCTTCACCCAAACTTTAAAACCTACTGCTCAGGAAGGGCAGGGGCATTTCTATTCTATTTCTGCATAGTTCATTATAATCTACCTGATTCCTGTTAGTATTTCTTCATTGTATAGGTATCAACAACTAGGGCTGTGCGAAGCTTTGGGTGGCGATTCAATTTGGAGGAGATTGGGCCCGATTCAGTGGCCGAATCTCCGAATCAGAAGACCAATATAAAGGTCTGAATTGATTCAAAACTCTCTGAACCTTCAGAAAAGATTCAGAGCGCTTTGATGATTTGGTCAGTCCTCGGTGGCTGCAGCAGGGAGCTGCAGCCGACTCCAAGCTGGTAAGTACTAGGGGCAGGGGAGGGACCCATGGGGGGACCCCTGCCAGCCCCCACTGCTCCCCCAGCCTGTCCCAGCTCCCAGTACTTTAAAAAAAGCTCTGGTGCTCACTGGGGGGGGGGGGCACGGCGATCCCCACTGCCCCCCCACTGTCCCAGCCCCCACACAGGTGCCCTGCCCAGGCCAACTCCGGCCCTTTAAGAAAAAAAACAAAAAATAAAAAACAAAAAAAACCCAAAGAACCAAGAAAAGCCCCGGGACACACTGTTCCTGCAGCGGCCTCAGGGGGCTTGTGGAAGAGCCCCCCCACGTGGCATGGGGCAGTGGGGATCGCCCCCCCCCACTGGCAGAAGCAGCGAGTCCCAGGTTTTTTGTTTCCCCGTGGGGGGGCTCGTGCAGAGCCCCCCCATGCAGCATGGGGCAGCAGGGCTCGCCCCCACCCGGCAGCACTCAGTGAGTTGGGGATCCCGCCCCCCACAAGTGCCGGGAGTTGGGGCGGATGGAGACAGCCACTGCTGGGCTGGGAGAGTGGGCGGGGGATGGGCCTGGCCTAGCTGATTTGGGACAGTGATTAGAATCACTGTCCCCCAAACCCGAATCTGAAGCAAACACTAACCGCTTCGCACAGGCCTATTAATAACCCTCTCTCCTCTTCAATGGTCTTGATGTTCCATTAGTAAAGCTAACCTTTTCAATGCATTTTCCATATCTATTAGCCATTCCTGGTAATATCTCCCATTTCACAGCCCTGAAGACTGCTTTTAGCTCTAGTTAAAAATCTTAACTCAGTTGGGGTAATATTAACTCAGGTGAACAGTAACAGGTGTGGAAATGATTGACAGTGAAGTACTCGATGCACTGTCGAGATGCTCAAGAAGGCTAGAAGATGCCTCCACATACACAGAAAATTTACCCAAGAAAAAGAATTACATTCCATGCATGCTTCCAGGTCTGGAGAGAATGACCTGCTATTTCCTTCCAAAGATGGCACAAAGTGTCTTCCCTCAACTTCCAGAAGAATTTGGGAAAAAAGACTCATTTAGTTCTCATTCCAATCTGGCTTCCTTCTTTCAGATATTTGTAAAGAAAAGTAAATTCAGACCCAAAGGAGTTAAAGCTACAATGATTCAGTTACAGCTGTAACTGGTGAAAGAAAAAAAAAAATTTCGGGCAAAAGAGAATCTGAAGTGAATAAAAAGCACCCATGAAGCAAAATCAATTTTCAAGTTTCTAAGAGAACAGCCAGCTGCAAAGAAAATCCATGTGGCATTATAGAAATTGAAGAATTTAACAGTCGATTCCATTTCTGTTGTACTGCATTACTATGAAATCTATAATCCATAATTTCCCCCAACTTCAAAAGCCAAATAACAAAGTATATAAAAGTGTTTTTAAATATAAATTAATAGAAAAATAGTTTAATTAATTTAAAAATGTAGATTTGTAGGAGTTTAAATGTGCCTTCTGAATATTTGTAAAGTTACTGGTGACCCTTTTTATCATTTTTCCCAATAGTTCAGGAAGTTCCTTGCCGAAATGCCAATTGAAAAAAAAGCAAGTTGAATTTCTTTCAGAGCGAGATTTAAAAAATGCGTGTGGTGGCTTGCAATGATGACACCTTCACGAGTATTTTGCCACGGT
>NW_005842799.1:560053-561070 GCF_000455745.1 Alligator sinensis
TAAAATAACTGCAGCATATTGGACACCTATTATAAAACTACTACTGGGGACAAAAGGTGATATACAGCAAAATTTAGCAAGGTTATCATTAACAATTTCAAGTATAAATTATTTCCGCTCATGAAGTATCCCTACCAAATTCACTGAATGTAAACTGCTATATGTATTTCATAATTCAAGTCATGGAAAAAGCAAAACAGTGAATCAAATAAACACCTGATACTTGATTTTTAAAACACTGGTCACAAATTCATAGTCATAATTAAAAACTCAGTGTGTTTGTATTATCGCATTTACTCAAATCCAAGATGAGGTTTCCCTCTTCAGTCAGGAGAGGGGAAATACACACCTCATCTTGGTTTTCAGTATTAGTGCTCTGGCTCTATCCAGGGGCAGGAGCAGGACCGGGACCTGCTGGGATGCTGCTGCTGCTTGGAGCCATGATGTCAGTAATGATGTGGTGAGTGCAAGTCGGGAGTCATGGCAAGAGTACAAGATTGGGTGGCACTGCAGTTTGGGGGTGAGCATCAGCAATAGTTGGGGGGGGGGGAAATCGGGCAGGGGACAGGGAGTCAGCATGGGTGGGGGATGGACAGCAGTGTACACTGCTGCTCTATCCCTAACCCACTCTGTTGATTGAGCAGCAGCATGGGTCAGGGGATGTGGAAGCAGCATGTTAGGGGATGCAAAGCAGCACATGTTGCTTCCCTATCCAAATCAGCAGCATGGGTCAGGAGGTGGGGCAGCAGCACAGGTCAGGGTATGAGGAAACAGTACAGCGCTGTTGCCCCCTCCCAACCCATGCTTCCGATTGGCAGCAGCTGGTTTAGGGGATGCAGTAGCAGCATGAGTGGGGGATTGGGCAGCAAGTGAGAGAGTCAGAAAACAGGGAAGCAGCACGTGCTGTGGCCTCATCCCAACATGCTGCTGCTATACTCCCTGACCCATGCTGTTGCCCAATAGGCAACACAGGTCACGGGATGGAGCAGCAGAGCATGGTGGGATGGGACAACAGCA
>NW_005842799.1:561110-563198 GCF_000455745.1 Alligator sinensis
GGGGGGGGAAGCAGCAGCGATGGGGGACAGGCAGGAGTGGGCAAGTGTGTGGGGGAGCAAGATGATGTTTGCCCCCTCCCCATGTTTGGGGACAAATCTAAATGACAATACCCCAATAATTAGATTTTATAAATGGAAAATTATAAATTTGTTATAATTTTCCATTAATGGAATCTAATTATTGGGGGTTGCCTTTAATTCAAAGTCATCCTGGATTTGGATAAATATGATATACAAGGAAAAAACTGAAGACACAAACAAAATAATTTGTCTTTAAGCTACTGGAACTCACTCAGGTTTATACAGGTGGTTGAATTGGCTCTAACTCTGCTATAATGAAAGTTGCCCAAAGGAAGCTCAAAAAGTACCTTGGTAGTAATAGCTGCCATCTGAGATGTGCTTTTAGAAACTGATCCGGGAGATCCTGGGGAACCCGGAGATCCTGGGGAACCTGGAGACCCAGGCAAGTTACTTGCAGATGACTGGCTGGTAAGGTTAGTTTTTGTACCACCAGAGAAGGATAGTTTGAAACTTGGGCTCTGACGACCTGAAAGATTAGTTTTCAGAAGGACTTCCTTTTCTTCACTCTCTTTCACTGAAAGAAAGAAATATATTTTAAGTAATATATTTATTTGCACTGGAGTACTGCTGCGTGTTGAAAATAGAATATGTAGTTATAAATCTAATTTAATTTACACTGGTAGACAGAGTGCAGTGATTTATTCAAGTATACTACTGTATTACCCAAGAGCTGTAGTCATGGATTACAACCCAGTACAGGCAACCCCCGCTTCATGCGGTTTCAGTAAGTGCTATTTTGCTATAGTGCTCGTTTAAAATTGATACCCGATTTCACTGCACACTCAGCCAGTTTTACTATAGCGCTCAGTGGAATCAGCGAGAAGTCGGGATGGGCAGGGAGAAGCAACTGTGGCAGTGGCAAGTGGGGGGGCGGGCCTGAGCACGGGGGGCTGGGGAGAAGTGGTGGAAAGTGTGGGGCCCGCACTGGGGCCAGGACCGGCAGAGCCTGTGTCCAGAGTCAGGCAGCAGGAACCGGCAGGAGTGCCAGTGCCCGGGCTGGCACATAGGGCTGAAGCAGCTGGCAGGCGGGTGAGGAAAGGCAGTGGTGGTGTGAAGTAGCAAGTGGGGGGTGAGCATGAGTGCAGGGCCTGCGCCAGCACTTGGGCTGGCGGAGGCCCAGGGTTGGGCAGCAGGAGCGCAGATCCAGGCTGCCACCTGGGGCTAGAGAGGCAGCGGCAGCAAGAAGCGGCGGCAACCAATTATTTCTATTTACATTCATTCCTATGGGGAAATGGGTAGAGCTTAGTGCGGTTCTGCTTAACGATCGTTTTTTCTGGAACCAGCTAAGAGTGCTAGGGTTGCCCATATATATATATATATATATTTTTTTTTTTTTTTTTCCTATTAGCGGTATTACTTTAACGCACAGACAAGTTGATAAGGTATAAATCTGAGCAAACAAAATATATGACACCTTGATTAGTTGCCTAGTATTTCTCATTTTAGTGCTTTAAGAAAAACAAATTCATTCAGAACACAAAACTATATTTTTAAGCCTTTGCATATAATATGAAAAGGTTTTTTGGTCTGAATAAATAAACTGCCAGTCTAGTTGTATAAGTACTAAAGGTGAATGTAATAATTTATATGAAAATACAGGAAAATCCTCTCTTACAGAACAACTGTTTTCTTAAAATGCAAATTAAGCCTTCCATTTAAACTAGACAATTAAATATTTTCCTTCCAGTCACTTACATTTTTTTCTTTCCATGAATTTACTTATAGGGTCCATAATATCATCATCATTTTTAGTTTTATCAGAGGGGGGTACCACTGCCTCTCCATCCTCCATATCATCTTCATCAGTGTTAAACCACATTTCCTCCTCATCTTCTAGAGTTCTTGCATCTCTCCGGTATCTGTGATTTCTCAAAATGGACCGCATGCTGTGGAACAAGTAGTTTTTAATGTCTGAAGCCCAACTACTATTGCAAGTCTACATAAGTACAAGAATAAACCAACATGGCACATTTTCACATCTAAATAAACAGACTGCAGGGTTTCTTC
>NW_005842799.1:563229-593608 GCF_000455745.1 Alligator sinensis
TAAAAAAATCTATGGTTTGAGTTTTACTTTTATTAAAATGCTCACATTATCTGGCATGAACCAGAATTCCTAAAATTGCAGATCTGGCACAAAGAGAGAGAGTGTTACAAAATACCCTATATACTAAAAGAAATCTGCTATAATCTTACTCCCTTGCTTCAGCATTTATTTGCAGATTTTCAAACTGAAATATATTATCTGAGGACAATCTTTTATAATATCTACTGCACATCTAAGTTTTTAAGCAAAAGAGGTTCAGTTACTAATAACCTCAATTAGATAATTTGTGCAAGTATTTCTGCATTTATTACAATCTGAAACCACCCTTAAGATTTAAGCAAACAGTTCTGGAAAACATTCTATCAATTAGATTATTCAGCAATGCCCAAGTATCATACAGTAGCTATTAGAATTATTTTTACTTCCTACTAGAGCACAGAAACACTCGCATTAATATTTACCTGTCAAGTTTTGGATTATCTTGTCTTTCCCTTTGCTGTTCAAATCGTAGTTTCAATCCTTTGAACGTTTGCACGTAATCTACATCTTCCAGTGCTTTCCAGTAATTCTCTATTACATGAGCAGTTAATGATTTTATATCTTCCTATAGGAAAGAAATACAACCATAAACCAAGTGACTTAATTAAAAAAAGAAAAGAAAAACAAATGTATGTATGCAAGTATGTTTTTTTTAATACAACAGGAAAGGAAAAACAATATGAAGATGCAATATTCATAAAATGTCCTAAAAGTGCTCAGTTAACAAATATAGCAAATACATTTGTGGGTAAAATCTGGCACTTCAAATAAATAATTCGACTGAAAGAGAGATGTAAGAGTAACAGTTTTGGATTTTTACAGTTTTTGAAATAAAACAGGTAAGTTTTCTACATAGCCATTAATCAAGCATACTGAAATCAGCTCTAGACTTAAAATACCTGTACTTAATTTACACAGACATATATGAAGATGTCAATTTGTTTTTATCATAATAATATCAATGACGTTAAGGAAAAGGAGAAAAACAGATCAAAAAGCAAATAATTCATGATTTCTCTGTAATGTAATAAAAGGATATTCTCTCACACTAGTGCAGGTAAGAGAAGATGAAGGGGGAAAAATAACTTCTTCAAGTATTCCTATGTGGTGCTTCCCCCTGATTGGGGCCATGATACACATGAAAAGAAAAGATGGTTTATTTCCCCACAAAATGAGGTCTGTGGCCAACTCCTAATTTCAGATTCCTGAAGGATTTGTAGGAAACTAGGATTATACAGGGGGAAGTGCTCTGGCTCTGGAGCTCAAGCACCGTCTCCATTCAAACAAAGACTTTCACTAGCCTTAACCACCTAAGGCCTCATTTAAGTGACAAAGACGCTCACTTCAAAGACACTTAAATAAAGCCCTCAACATGTTACATTTCTCAAGTAACCTTCAAAACACAGGAGCAGGGGAGGTGGGAAATAATGCACATCCCCATTAGAGTAGTAGGACTGGAATGATATTGTAGCCTTGATAGTCCAGGAAATATACCAGCCAGGGTTTTTTAAGTGATCTCTTTTACTGGACCCACTGAATAGTTGGGAGAGACGTTAGACATGCTTTCAGGGACAAAGTTCAATTAAAGATGTGAACTTTGTTCCTGAAAGCTTATCTAACCCTCCCCCCATGCAGTTGGTCCAAAAAAAGATATCACCAAAAATACCCTAGCATCCCCCACCTCCCCCCATTCAACAGCAACCTACCCACTCAGTAGCCTGACTTTTTCCCATGCAAATTTTAAATCTACTTAGTCTGGGTGAAGACAGTATTGAGGGAACAGTGCCATGGAGGAAGATAATCAATCCCTTCTGTGTGTGTTAAGAGACTCCCACATGCTAAAATCTTGGAAATACTACATTTATATTGAGTCTCCTATGGTTCAGTGGTAGACTGCTTGCCTGCCACATGGGAAACCTGGGTTTGATTCCTGGGATGCTTATACAACTATGCCTATGGAGGCTCCAAACACCTGGATCCAGTCTGGCCTTTGGATTCTGTCTCAGTGGACTAAAGGGGAAGATAGGAGGTCTGGGCAGCCTCTACTCCTCCAAACCCCTGCCTAGGCAAATGTGTCAAAGGTCTGGATGACCTCTTGTGCATACACCATGATCTGGCAGGATCAATGTTGTCAAACTAAACCACTATACTTCTATCTTCTGACAGAATTACTTCTCTGCTCTGTAAATATTTCCATATTTTACAGAATTCAGTCAGTCTAGACCTGGGGTGCAAAACACATACTTTACTGACAGATCTGCAAGGTACATATATAGTGGGTTGCAAACAGCAAATGCAGATTACTGTTAATTTAACTTGCTATTTGCTTTGAAAATCCTTTTTAGGTTTTTATATTTGGGGAACAACAAATGGTTTAATAAAGAATTATGAGTGGACCATCAGGACTGTCTCTCAAGCACTAATGACTTAGTATATCCCTTTAAGTAATTTCAATTTCAAACATTCCTACCTTAATACTTATTCCAATCCAGAATTAGTTTATACAACAGATTTCAATAAAGGACAGTATTTTCAAATCTGGGAACAATGAATGCAATTTCAACATTGTGCAACCATTACCATTTATCTCTGAATGAAATGCCCTTCCAGAACAGTCAGTCATTCTGGACAAGAAACTTTACATCAATTTCAGATTTCTGTTGGTCACGTCATTATAATCATTTTATTTAAACGTTACCAGAATTAGACACTAATAACCGCACCTGTCTCAAAATTAAAATCTAAACTCCTAAACTATATCATGTATTATAAGATCAACATTGTCAAAGATATAATAGTACTCACCACTCTAATAAATTCAAACATCTCTATTATGGCAGAATTCATCAGATTATAGCGGGATCCATTGTTGAGAAATGCTTTGACCACAGGTTCAAACAAAAAACTTTTCATTATGTATCGGTTGTAGAATTCATCCTTCAAACCAATTATCTTTCTCTTAAAACGAAGGGCACCTAAACCAGGGAAGTGGTTGTTGAAAGTTACAATTATTTTTATAGACAGAATTAAAAATAAACCAAAACAGCAGTTATTTCACATGGACTATAGATAAGAAAGTTAGCTTTTTATCAATAAATTGTATACTATTGTATACTATTGATACAACATGTATCAATAGGTTAAAAAGGTTTTTAAAAAGTACAAATTGAGTGTGTAATGACCTACTATACCATCGAAAAATCCTTCAAGTAAGCCTAGATGTATAGATCATCCTTTTTTAAATGAACTGTAACACTAACCTAAGCATGATGCTAGCATGCTAACTGTTAAAACATTGAAACAACTCAGGGTTTCAAAGAAAAATCATTTCACAATTGCAAGATTCATTACCAGTATTCACTGTTGGACTCATACAGTCATTTTTCCCCTCCTTCTAATCATTTCTATTTTTTCAAAGAAATGACTTGAGTCTGTTTCATTGATTTTGTCTACAAAGTAAACGGTCATCAACATTAAACAGGAAATGGTTTTTCTGAGTGAAGAAAATGCTGAAACTTGATCTATTTATCAATCAAGCCTGCCTTTGAAGCCTGCCTTTGAGGCTTTCGTTGTGGTGTTCCAAAGCTTCTATAAGCTTTTGAGCTCTCAAAGCACCTTACTTTTGCACATCTAAAGCCAGGCTATTTTCCCTCCACTGGTCTGTGAAAGTACTCCAAGTGGATAAGCTGTACACATGTGAAATAGGTTTACTGAAGGGTCCTAATTCTATCAAAATCATACATGATCTTTAAGGCTAGGGACAGAGTTACACATAAACCAGTATAAGTGATCAGAAATCAGTTCAAATCCATATCACAACAGAAGTTCAGTGAACATAAACTACTTTCAAAATGGCTGAAGCCAGTTTAAGATAAAGCTGGAAGGATGTTGCATCAGACTTAACTGATTTAGGTTAAATCAGTTTACTGAACTTCTGTCTCAGATCCCCTCCAGATTCAAATCAACTCTCAGTCCCCATCATCCCAGGATGCTTTGCACTTCTCTCAAACTCCCTCCTCACAGGTGGGCAACCTAGTCCTTGCCTAAGCTGTCTGCTCCAGCTGAGCAAGGAGGTGTGCTCTAGCACCCCCTTGCTTCTGGCTTGAGCCACTGCAGGCATACAGCTGCATTTCTGGAATTGAAAGTGAATGTCTGTTCACTTGCTTATCAGTTTAGTCTATGCAGCTTAGACTAACCTGCAAAGATTGAATCAATTCAGTCTTGGGTTTTCCAACAGTCACTTAGCCTAAGTGAAAAGGCACTTTAAACTACAAGTTACTTCTCTTCCCATTTCCAACTGTTAGTTGTGAACATGAAGAGAGACAAACAAACTTTTTGGAAAGGTTGAAGGAACTACTCAACTAGTTGCTCAGGTCTTCAAAGACCTGTTCTTCAAGACCTTCTGCCTATTAAGTTTTGACACTGAAGTGCATTGTGTTTTATTAGCAAGTAAAAAAAACAAACAAAACCTGACAATTACTTCTAAAAGTTCTTTCTTTCCAAAATTAAGTAACATCACAAGCACAAGTAAATAGTTCTTGATCTACAGACTGTGATTCTCAACAAGGGTACCATGACACCCTGGACTGTCCCGAGATCTTTTCAAGGATTCTGTGGGGTACCATGCAATGGTAGCACTGTTAGGTGTGCAAGCATGATTCACAAGATAAGAGCCAGAGATTTAAAAAAGGAACCCATAGTTTTTAAAAGCATTATGACCTGTTGTGGGCCGAGTCCTTTGCTACAGAAGGCTGCAAATTGGTTTATAATAGGGCTCTCTCAGGAAATAAATTAAATACGTAACTCAGGACTGTTCAAACTTTGTGGCAGCCCCTGGTCTGCACACTGTGCAGACAGGCCCCTGGGATTCCACCCCTCCAACTGTGTGGGGCTGACCACTACTGCTCAGCTCTTCCTAATCTCCAAGGCCCTCCCTCACTACAGGCCAGAGAGAGGTGGTTGCATGGGCTCAGTCTGCAGGCTGCCAGCTGGACAGTCCTGAAATAAGTCACAGAGCTGGAAGGGGCCTTAAACAAATACAGAATGGTCTGATTCCTATAAGCAACTGTTTGGGGTAGTACTCAGCCCTTTTCCTGAAAACCTAAAATGAAGGAGATTCCTCAGTTTCTCTAGGCATTTTATTCCATTGTCCTATTCTTCCCAGGGTGTATAAAGCTATTTGAGGTTTGATCTAAATCTGGTTTGATAAAATTAAAACCCATCTCTTTGGTGACCTGCCCTCTGTGGCAATGTAGAACATCCCCCTCCACACTTCTTCATAACAGCCTATTGAATATTTGAAGACTGCTATGTTCTCCTTTAATTTCTTTTCCCTAAGCATATCTTATTCTCTCAACTTTTCTTCATACGACTTGCATTCAAAAAAAGGCTAAGTTTCAGCAACCCTCCCCACCGATAAATACTAAATTATTTGGTAATTCTAAATGACACAGCCACAGGTTGGTATAAGAAATAAACGATATAGTTATGAAGATGGAACTTCTGTACTGAAGGTTATGGTTATGTAAAGGTACATATTTTCCAACAAAATACCACTATTACAAATAACACTCATCACACAAACAAGTTAAAAACTTACATAATGCCAAGAAAGCGTGCTTTGAGGCCATAAGAACTAATACTCGTCGCAGGATATCTTTGTTAATAATGTAGTTCTTTATATGATATGTATGATGTTCTACACAGAAAGTTAGCAATTCCAATATTAATGCCAACAGCTGTGCTGTCTGAAAATCATCTATAAATAAAAAATATATTTATTAACAAGAACATAATTAAAAAAAATACTTAGCGCCCTATTTTCAAATACTAAATCTAAATTTGCAGGTACAATCACAAAGTTGGATCTTTAAATCCCACTGTAAAAACTGTTATACTAGTTTTGGGTAGAAAGCTGGAATCTACATCTAGCCCTTAAAAAACCAACCAACCAACCAACCAACCACAAAAACTAAAAACCCCATATAAAAGTCCACCAGTGACCTGATAATATCTACCCTAAAAATGTTAGCCTGCTGTATCAAGAAACCCTTTTATACTGAACATGCTTATACCAACATGAGTTTTTTTGCCACTATAACACTGGTCTGATGAACAATAAGCTATACTAGCAAGAGTAGTTATGACTGCCCTTATACAAGGGGGTCTCCCTACCTAGATGCGTCTTAAAACAGGGGTGACCAATCTGCTACACAAGTGTCATAAGTGGCACATGCAGCCTGTGTGTGAGGCATACAGCAGATTAGGAAGGGGGCAAACAGCACAGCAGCAAATAGGCAGGAAGCTGAAGGCAGAGCAGGAGATTGGGCAGGGAGTACAGAGAATGGAGCAGAAGGCAGAATGGCAGATCAGACAGAGGAAGGAGATCAGAGTGGTATCCAAGGAGGGTGCAGGGCTAATTTTTGTCATGCCTACGAAAAAGGCCGGTCTCCACTGTCTTAAAATATCATCCTGGACATTATCTTAGGTCATGTCCGCTCTAAAAATTTTTGTCAGTATATTATTCTTGTTAAAAGATGTAAAACAGATTTAAAAGACATTAGCCATTTTAGGAATCTAGAATACAAGAATCACACTAGATTAGGGGTGTCAAATTTATGGGTTGTGGGCCGGAACTAGCCTATGGAACTATGTTGTGTGGCCTGTTGGGCTGGCAGTGGGAAAGGGAATTTGGGGATGGGGCAAGCAGAGGTGGGACCTGACAACTAACTCTGGGACATTGAGCTCCAATGAACAAGAATTCAGCATGTGAAGAGCCCCATGATCCAGATGTGGCCCAGGGGGAGTTTGACATCCCTGCGCAAGATTAAAGATGAAGCTATTGGAAAGCTACTAACGTTAAACAAAAGGTAAAGGACAAGATGAAAACAATGGAAAAATTCAAAAAACTTTCAGGCAGATTTGTTGTTGTTTTTTTTTTAATGTAACACTAGCCGGTTTGAAAAATATTGCTGAGGTGTAAGCTATTATAACAGTGCTTTTGGGAATAACAAAATTTGATTTCAAACTCTCCTTAATGTTGGCTAAGGTTCAAGATCTTAAGTTGCCTGGCAATTACTCTAGAAATTTTCAGGGTATGATTAAGGACTGCTTATTGGGACAAATTTTGGATCCTATATATATCTCCTGACAATAAAAGTATTTAAGCACCTGAATAATTTTATGTACCATGAAAAGTTGACCTGATTACTCATACACCAAAAGTTACATAGATGCCTTAAGTGCTTTGCTAGATGAAAACTGGAACAATAATGTTGTGTTCACCTCATAAGAGATCTCTGTCTTTTATGTATTGTAAAACAATGAATCATTGTTTTAGTTCAAATCAGACATTAATCATCCAAAATATACTTATTTTGATCATGCAGAGTTTCATACACCCTTTAATAAATAGTCAGCATTAAATACTGAAATTCAATAGGCTTTGACAGGACAGCCAAACTTTGCTGGGTCTCACCTTTGCTAGGCTTATCTTCGGTAGTATTAGCCAGTAAGGGGGCTGTGAGAACATGCATACAGTGTTTATAGAAGAAACCCAGAAACTCTGTCTTCTCCGTTTTCTAAAGAATGAAAAAATATTTTTTAATACTGAAGCCTGCATTTCTAACATACATTACCATGAGCATTTAACATTTCAAGAAACTAGCCATAACTGAATTTAGAACTCACATTGGCAGTTGCTAACATATTTTCTGGATCAACTAGAGTTCGAAGCAGACCCATGAGCTGGACTGCCCCCCCAAGTTCAGGATCCGTGTCACAGATCATATGTTCTATGATGAGATTAATGAGTAAAATATCCTAGTAAGGAAGACAGAGACAAAAACATATAATTTATAACTAAGAAAAATGAAAGTCCCTTTAAAGGGGAAAATCAGTCAAATTTGGCCAAAATTAAAAATGTTGTAAAAAATATTACACAATGTGGTACTACTACAACCAGATCCTTAAAATACATTTTTGAAACTTCCAATGAAATATGACTATTTGTATGCCTAATATTACTGCTTTAATCATGGAGAAGCTTTCAGAGCAAATACAAAAGTTGGCTAATGAAAATTTATAAAAACAGGAAAAAGATTTGCAGAAAAAACTTGAGACATAGTGAGAAGGCAGGTGCTTCAAATTCTATATATACATATACATGCATAATGGTTTTTTAATTAGAGGATCTAACTTGTTATTGCTAAAAGAAAATCCCTAGTCCTACAAGTGCACACACATGGCTTTAAAAACATGAATGCATGTGATGACTCGCATGTAAATTTACTCAAAACACATGCGCATTTGCAAAAAAGGGATCACAAACCAATTTAACATTCTTACATAATTCTTTTGTACATGCACATGCAATTACCAGCATTAGTAGAGCTATCTGGAAACTGACACTTCTCTCAAATTGTTATAGAACCCTGATTCTACAAGCTAATAATTTACCAAACATATCATCTTTAATATTAAACTAATTTGGAATTTTGGATTAAAAAAAAATCCTACCTTTTATCTTTGCATTTCCCTTGCCAATGCTGTTTCCCTGTTGTTCTTTCCTAAATTATTGTATTCTAGCCTGAATTATATCTGTGTCCAGAATATTGTACTTGTCAACTAACAATAGATGAATACTGTATCTTATTTACATTTAAAAAGAGTTCCTGTTTATTATATATAAAATTAAATTCCTACTGTAGGTTTGCAAGGTTCATTAGATCAAATAAGTTACTTTACTGTATATTACTTTTCTTCCCTATGAGAGATGTAAGCTTTGTATACTTTGGTGTATATTCAGGGCAAAAGATATTACAAAGGCCTAATGACATATCATCACCACCTGAAACTAAACAAGAAGTCTGAAATTCACATATTGCTTGATGTACTCTGAAAGGCAAACTGACAGGTGTAGAAAAACTTAAGGATCCAATTCTCCAAGCATTAAGACGTGCTTAGCTTTAGACAAATGAGAAGCTTTCCCTTCCATATGAGAAGCTTTCCCTTCCATATGTGTGTTATTTGTATAGTCTACATGTTTAAAGCTAAGGTACACAACTAACTGCTTCAAGGACTGGGACCCAAGCAGACTATAAGCAGCCTTCCACATGTTAACTAATAACTTAAAATTTTATTTTTTTACAGTAAAAACTCTGTTATCTGGCATCTCCCATTCCTGGGGGATGCCAGTTAATCAAATGTGCACCGTCTCCTGCTGGGGGACAGGGAGGGGGGCCCCACGCAGGCTGCTTTGCCCCAGGCCGTGGGCCAAAGAAGTGACATAGAAAAACTTGGCTCACTGCAGTGAAACCGGAAGTCCCCCAGAAGTGGTACTTCTGGTTTCGCTTTTGCCGCGTCCCTCGGATGCCAGTTAGTAGAGTTTTCCAGCTAACAAAGTGCCAGTTAACACAGCTTTTGCTGTAGATGTCAACACAGTTATACAATTTCACTGGAGATACTGCAGTGAAGGGTACTACAAAGAAGTTTCCAAATGGTTTTTATTTAAAAAGGAAGATTTTAAAAACTCAAATTATTTGTAGCATACATTTGTAAAATGCAACCATGTAAAACAGGATTTAGTTTCAGTTAATGGAGTTGCAAGTATGAACCTTCTTTAAAAAAAAAAAAAAAAAAAAAAAGTCACCTTAAAGGAGTTCCTACTTACATCATCATTCTGTTGAGCTTCCTGCATGACAAATTCTCGTACCATGGATGGATTGTATTCAACCAAATATGAGAATATATCAGTAGCTGCACTTCGTACTTGTACATCATCCATACCCTGGGAAGTCAAGTAAAACCACTTACAAATTTTCAAAAATAAAATCCTTGAGCTTGGAAGACATGAAGCAGTCATTTTTTAAAGGAACACAAGCAACTTCACCTCTCTCTCGCATTTGATACCTCTATTTATATAATTATATATAATTTTACACTTTTCCTTGTTATTTGGTCAATTATGTTAGCCCTGGGTACACAGAAAAACATATAATGATGGGAAAGTGACAACACATCAAAAATACGGAGAGGGGAGTAACTGATGTAAAGCCTAAAGCCACATAAGATTTATTACTACTTTTTAAATCAACTGACTTGCAAGTTGGTAATATTCCCTATGTGATAGGACAAATAAGAGTTCTTCAGAAAGCTGCATAACTCAAGTTTTGTCTTATTAACTTTTTAACCAACCAATTGACCTTTCTAAAATAAAAATTATAAAATAGTTATAGAAAATATTTAGAAAGTCATTTTAGAAAAAAATCTTGAGTTTACTTACTAGAATAACTTCTAATGCTGGCAGTATACCCATATTAGACAATGTTTTGAAAAAAGCATCTCTATTCTGAGGTTGTAACGTCTGAGAAAATGCACAGAACTCTTTAAGGAAATTTACCTGAAATTTAGAAAAACACATGAATGGTAAATAAGAAAATTCTGTCAGCTGGAACTGTCACTTCACACAAACTATTCAAATTCTTACCAACTCTTGTCTTTTCTCCTCATCTGTGGCTTCATCTGTTAGCTGTGCAAACAATTCTGTCAGAAATTTCTCATCTTCCTACAAAAGAAAGACATTTGATTACTTGCTAATTTTATATCTAAACCTCAGAATATTAAACTCCTCAAATCCCCGTCTCCCACAGTTAAAAGTCTAACAAGCCATGTATCATACTTAGCGTTTGTCAATTTTCTGCTTAATACCATTTTCAAATGTAAATTTATCAGGCATCCTTTTTCACTTTGTTACAAACCATTCTTTCCTTTTTTCATACCACTTTCCCAGCTGCAGGGCATCTTGTAATGTCTTTTATGCATCTCTTTTCCATATCTACACCCTCTGATCTCTTTACCTACAGTATGCTTTATTACCAATGCTACATTCTTTCCATCTATCCTTACATTAATCAACATTTTTTTTTTTTAATGCATGCCCTCCTCAATCTCCTTTCCACCCCAACTCCAGCCTTCAAATACATGAGGAGACTGAGGGACCTAGATTTCTTCAGCCTTCACAAGAGAAGGCTGAGAGGTGATCTTGTGGCTGTCTATAAATTCGTCAGGGGAGAGCAGCAGGGAATAGGAGATGCTCTATTTACTAGGGCACCCCCTGGAATAACTAGGAACAACGGCCACAAATTGACAGAGAGCAGATTTTGGTTGGACATGAGAAAGAGCCTCTTCACAGTAAGGGCTGCCAGAATCTGGAATGGGTTTCCAAGGAAGGTGGTGCTCTCCCCTACCTTGGGGGTCTTCAAGAGAAGACTGGACAAGCACCTAGCTGGAGTCATCTAACCTCAGAGCTCTTTCCTGCCCAGAGCAGAGGGTCAGACTCAATGACCTACTGAGGTCCCTTCCGACCCCAACATCTATGAATCTATGAAGGGTGCTGTGATGCGACTGCAAAGCCATAGGCCATCGTCGCTGAAAAATCATGGCGATCACAAGAGGTCCCAGATGGCTGGAAAAGGGCAAACAGTGTCCATACTCAAAGGAAAAAGAAGAATCCAGGGAACTACAGACCAGTTAGCCTCACCTGTGTCTCTGGAAAAATCATGGAGCAGATCTTCAAGGAATCCATTTCTAAGCACTTGGAGAGAGATACGGTGATGAGGAACAGTAAGCATGGATTCACCAAGGGCAAGTCATGCCTGAACAGCCTAACTGCCTTCTATGATGAGATGACTGGCTCTGTGGATGCAGGGAGACTAGTGGATGTGGTATATCATGATTTTAGCAAAGCTTTTGATAGTCTTTCACAACATTCTCACAGCTAAGGAACTACAGGCTGGATGAACAGGTGGTAAGGTATACAGAAAACTTACTGGAAAATTAGGCTCAGAGGGCAGTAAGCAATGGCTCAATGGCTAGTTGGCAGTCAGTATTAGAGTGGAGTGCCCCAGGGGTCAGTCCTGGGGCCATTTTTTCTTCAACATCTTCATCAATGACCTGGAAGATGGCATAGAGTGCACCCTCAGCAAGAGTGCAGATGACGCCAAGCTGTGGGGGAATAGTAGATGCACTGGAGGGTAGGACTAGGATTCAGAGTGACCTAGACATATTGGAGGATTGGGCCAAAAGGAATCTCATGAAGTTCAACAAGGACAAGTGCAAAGTCCTGCACTTAGGACAGAACAATCCCATGTACCAGTACAGGCTGGGGGCTGACTGGCTGGGAAGCAGCTCTGCAGAAAAGGACCTGGGGGTTACTGTGGACAATAAGCTGAATATGAGCCAGCAGTGTGCCACTGTTACCAAGAAGGCTAATGGCATATTGGGCTGTACTGGTACAAGTGTTGCTTGCAGATCAAGTGATTAATTCTCTCTACTTCAGCACTGGTGAGGCCACATCTGGAGTACTGTGTTCAGTTTTGGGCCCCCCACTACAGAAACAATGTGGATATATTGGAGAGGGTTCAGCAGCAGAAGGCAACAAAAATGGTGAGGGCACTGGGGGACATGACTTATGAGAAGAGGCTCAGGGAACTGGGCTTATTTTAGTTTAGAGAAAAAGAGAGAGGGGATTTAATAGCAGCCTTCAACTACCTGAAAAGGGTTTTGAAAAAGGATGGAGCTGGACTGTTCTCAGTGGTTTCAGATGACAGAACAAGGAGAAATGGTTTTAAGTTGCAGGAAGGGAAATTTAGGTTAGATATTAGGAAAATTCTCTCACTGGGAAGGTAGTAAAACACTGGAGCAGGTTGCCCAGAGAGGCTGTGGAGTCTCTATCCTTGGAAGTTTTTAAGACCCATCTAGATAAAGCCTTGGCTGGGATGATCTAGTTGGGGATGGTCCAGCTTTGAGTAGAGGGTTGGACTAGATGACCTCCTGAGATCCCTTCTGACCCTAATTTTCTATTATTCGGGGGGGGGGGTGTCATCTCATAATCAGGTTGTTTCCCATTCGAGTAAATACAATAAGAGAGGATGGTAATCAAGTGTTCTCCAGGTCCACGGGAGACAGGACAAAAGTAATGGTCTTAATTTGTACCAAGGGAGGTTTACGTTAGAAATGAAGATGAACTTTCCAAGTAGGTGTGATTAAGCACTGGAACAAGATTATTTAGAAAGGCAGTGGAATATCTATCACTGGAGACTGTTAAGTGCAGCTTCAGGACCCGCTTGCCAGAGAGGTGGAGCCTGATGGCAAATTTTTGGCTGTGAAGCCCCCTGTGAATGTGGTTCGACAGTGGGGAGTGGGATGGGGGAAGCAATGGTTGTTCTTACACCTCCACTGCTACAGCTCCTTGCCCTGCCAGGTCCATATCTGGTCGACAAGGAGATTTGTGGTCCAGATCTGGCTCAGAGGGCTGGTCGAGTTTGACACTCCCAGACCAGAGGGAAGGTCCCTGAAGTTCCTTCCAGACTCATATGATTCTATACAGTACTTAATAGTGCTGGTCTAGGAAACCCTTCTGTGCGCCAAATATGAGGATTTTTTCAAAAGCTATTTATTTAACCACTACGTTGCAATACAGTAAGAATGTAAGTAACCTAATATG
Organism: Alligator sinensis; assembly: GCF_000455745.1. Lineage (NCBI taxonomy): Eukaryota > Metazoa > Chordata > Crocodylia > Alligatoridae > Alligator > Alligator sinensis. The sequence continues at coordinate 576,773 of NW_005842799.1, forward strand.
AACAGTGTCAAAACCCAAGTCTCTTTTTAAAACCTTATTCTTAAATATTACCATTGGTCTTCACTGTTACTCCTTGGCTCAAATGAGAAACAGCAGCATAGCCCCAATCTCCCAGTTACAACTGGACTAAATACTTTTATGGAATAAATCCAGACACTATTCATAAGAAAACTTTGTTTCAAAATTAAAAGAAAAAAGAAGTTTGAAGAACATTATTGGAATCTTACTTATTCTTCAAACTGAATTATAGCTGGTGATACAATTAGGACAGGACAACTGCACGACAGTTATCTGCTAAAACACCGCAAAAAAACATGTAATAGCAAACTCTCAGAGAAATATTTCCTTCAGAGAAAAGTTCGAGTTATTCACCATTAATAGCACACAAACTTCAGATAGATGTAGTCTCCTCCTAATAGGACAATGAACCTTAGAACAGTAATTCTACCTCCAGCCAGAAGAAAGAAATTAAATATTTTCTTCTCTTGCCATTGTAACCAGTAACAAGATGCCACTAAACCAGTAACACAATCCCTTCTGGTAAGGCATAACTCACAGGTGTCATGTCTCTGACATTTTTTGTTCCCTTCGTAAAATACAAGCAGCAGCACGTTTCTTCTCTTTATTAGGACTGGAAGTGAGTGGATGGCCTCCTACATCTTTCTAATCTCAACTACAACTTCTAACTACAATTAACACTGCAGAGGGAGTTACCACCACCAGAAAAAAATGGAAATTTTTCATTCAACTGAAATGTCAGAACCATGGTTAGCGTGAATCTGCATAAGCAGAAGATACAAAATCTTGAATACACTTTTTCACTAACCCATGGTACAATTTCTATAGTAAAATGCTTCTTAACTTGCACAGAACCAGGTAAAATTCCTTACTAAAAAAAAAAAAAAAAAAAAAAAAAAAAACAAACACTTTACAGTTGAAGGTTAGCACTCAAAACTCATACATCCCAAATCCTCATTTCATTGAAAATTAAATAAGACTTCAACTCCCAGATTACTTGAGCCAAGGGTGGTCAACCTGCAGAAAGAAGTGCCATAGGCAACTTCTGGTATGGCATGCAACAGATCAGGAAGGGGACAGGCAGCCCAGCAGCATACAGGTCAGGAGGCAGATGGCAAAGGAGACTGGGCAAAGAACAGAGTATGGGGCAGAGAGCAGCAGAGCAGGCAGAAGAAAGGAACTGAAGTGGTATTTGGGGTGGGTGAAAAACTAATTTGTGGAACACTTGCCAAAAAGGTTGCCTTCCACCGACTTAAGCCATTTGGCACATTTTACCTGAAAGGGTAAAAAAAAAACTGCAAAGCCTCATTGTATAATTACTGAAATATAGTGATCACGTACTTAATTGCAATATTATATCACACAATTCCACATCTCCCAAACCTCAATTAAATATGTAGTATTATTACAGATAGGATTTTCAAAGTTCACAGTCCTGACTTAACCCTGATCCTAGTCAAGTTAATATAAAACTTGGACAGAGCTGAATAGTTTTGAAAATTCCCATCTTCTGCTACTCAAACAAACACCTTATTTTAAAATATATACAATAACCTAGAGCTATTTTAAACAGAGGGAAATCACTAAATACAGGTTTCCCTTGCCAATCGCTGGGGTTAGGTTCCTGAAAGTTCCCATGGTGGCAAAACCGTGACTGGCCAGACAAAAGAATTATGGGAAAAATGACAGGTGGCAGACTAATGTGCGGCCACAGAAAACCGTGGTTACTCAAAACTGCATACCATGGTAGCCAAACTGGTGTATAGAATATTAAGCATGGATACTCAAAACTGGTTGGTGAGGGAAACCTGTATATAATTTTCCAGTACTATATATTGCATGCACACACACCGCTTAGAAATATACTTCAATTATATTTGCACTTATACTTCAAACTGAAGTGCATGTAAATAGGAACATGGTGTTCACTGCTACAAACAAACAAACAAACAAACAAACAAACAAACCAGTGCCACCCTATTATTAACAACTAGACCTTAATTAAAATTTATCTAGAAAAGCCAAGTAAAATCCCAAAGTGCGCATCAGAACTGTTCAGTCTTTGTAGGGTTTTTTGATGTAATTTGTAAAACAGCATTTCTTAAGTGACTTCTCAATCAGGGCTATTTGCACAGAAAAATATTTAATTTTCATCTGCCACACATTTCACAGGTGTACAGATCTGTATGAGCAGAAATCATGCTCTCAAAAACAAAAAGAAACAAGACAACCTATACTGGGAAGAACATTTTCCTTGCCCTTCTTTCTTCCTACACATCAATGTTTGGGATTAGAAAACATATGAGTTAAAGAAGGGTATCAGAAAAGGTACAAGAAAAAAAAAATAGAAGAGAAATACAATGGTTATTGTTTCTCCTGCTGTAATACTGCACTTGGTAAGCACTCCCTCACACACTAAACACAAGCGATTATTTTAAACATCAAGCGCCTTGATCTCTTTGATCTTGAGCGGTCTTTTCACATGGGCCTCAGAATGAATGAGTAACATCCATTAGATGCTTTCTACAGAAATCATAACAGGACAACCCATCTTCAGGACAAGTAGCAAGTGATAACAAGACAACCCATCATCCTGTCCTCTGCCCCTATAGGAGACAGGACTAGGAGCAATAGTCTCAACCTGCAGCAAAACAAATTTAGGTTGAAGATTAGGAGGAACTTCCTGACTATGACAGTTGTCAAGCATTGGAACAGGATACTTAGAGAAGTTGTGGAATCTCCATCCCTGGACATTTTCAAGAGCAGGATTTCAAGAGTAACTCCAGTTACTGTGCAGTCATTTAGTACTTGCATAAACAAGTACTAAATGACTGTAGTCAGCATCTTGTGTATATGTGACCAAGGTTTCTTGTATGCAGTTCCACAGCACTATGCTCTTATAAGGAATTTCTGCTATGCAAATCATAATACATATGACGACTCACGGCTGCAAACAGTTAAGCTAGTGTGTTGGCAGCATGGGTTTTTATGTACTTTGCTTTTACCATGTTGTGATAATCAAAGACATCAAGAATAGTGAGAGATCTTGACCAAAGTTATTTAAAACGATAAAATGCAGACTTCAAAGTTATAATCTACAACTTGGAATTCTAATTTATAATTACATACTATTATAAATAAATGCACCACTATTTTTCAGAAGAACAAGTCCGGATAAACACTTCTGTAAAAGTTACTAGGAATGCTGAGTAAGTTAACCTGGTGGGAAGAATAAAAGATCCAAGACTGACTTATCAGGTGATCTGGTTTTTCTTCTTGGCTTTGCTGATGATCCTTTTAAGCTAAGATCTTCCTACTCGTCATCTCCAAAGTAGAAGCTTATTTTCCCTTTTTAATCATTCCAGTTCTTTCTTCAAAACGTTGAGTTATCAAGTGCAGGATGTCAGAGAACCAATTATTTTGCTAACTCCCCAGAGCCTCTCCTCCAATTTGAGGACCTGTCTTTATTGCAATTAACTTGAGTTACCCATAAATTAAGTCACATCCACACAGAAAGCACCATGACTCGAGCATTGCAATACTTTTGACTTCAGTTGGCAGACAAGCCCATCAGGGGACATAGGTTACAGCAAGGACGGCCAACCTACAACACACATCCCACAAGAAGCACAGGTGGTCTCTGTGGGTGCCTGTACACATTTCAGGAGGCTACTCTGAAGTACTATACTTAAAGCACATCCCCGCTCTCAGAGACTGTGTAAAAACATCCTGTGTGGCATGCAGCAGATCAAGGAGGGGGCAGCCAGCAAAGCAGCAAATAGGGCAGAAAGCAGATCAGGCACAGAGCACAGGTCAGGGAACAGAAGGCAGAGCAGTAGAACAGGCAGGAGAATGGGATCCAAGTGGTACTCTGGGAGGACATGGGCTGGGCCCCACTGGGCTACTGTTTAAATTAGTATTTGTCAGTTGCTAATCCAATACTTTTATGCAATAATTCAGTTGCTCTTCTGCAACTAATCTCACCAGAGCTAGGATAACTTGAGAAGAGAGAACTCTGCAATCAAGAAAGCCTGAAAAGCAAGGGGTTCCTCTGGAGCAATCTTCCATCTCTATGCAAGAGCTTTTTATAAAGGTGCAAATTATAAATTTTCCTGATCTTCTTGATGCCTCCCATTTTTTATTTTTTGAGATTTTGGTAACAGAATGGAGAACAGAACACAAAACCAGTATTTGAATAGTAAACACAATCATTGCTATACAGACTGGAGAAACTGTCTTAATCTTTCTGTGCCCGAGTTACCCAATCTATAGAATGAGGATAATGTTTATAAATCTTTGTAAAGCCTTGACCCAAGAAGAAATATTCTGTTATATATAAATGCCAAGTATTGCTGTTTTAGAAACAATTAACACTGCCAAGATCTCCCTGCAGTGATCCTGCACTAAAAGCTGTCCTTACTTGGCAAATTTGCAACCAGTTAAATGCGTATCTTATCTATTCATCTAATTTTTTTACAAACGTTCTTCTATTCAGAACCAAAAAAACCAACCTCTTTGGGATGGCTAAGTTCTCTCAATGGGACTTTCCCTCACTAGGCTAGCAGGAGAGAGAGAGAGAAAATTTTTGAATGGCTATTAAAACTGATCTGAAAGGTAAAACAAGATCATGGATGGAAAAACACCTACCTACCTAGGTCAACCCATCTATATAATGGAAATGGCTGCTTGATCATGACCAGCTCAGCCTTCCTGAATCCTATTTATTTATATACATAGCTTACTGTCAGTCAAAAGATGTATTTTTATTAGCACTCCACCCCCAAGAATGTATGGAAGTGTGATTTTTTTTAAACCGTATGTTTATAAAATATGTACACAACTCAACAGACATCCATTCTATGTTTTTGGCACTCAGTCAAAGCTACAACAGCCTGCAACAATACACACACACACACACACGTCACTGAGAGCCCTACTGTTCTCTATTTTGATGCCTCCTGTCAAAGTACTTCCTGGCTACCAGAAGCCACTTCAGAGAAACCTCGCTCAGACCCTGCAATCTTGGAATGTAGGAGCATGGTCTCTGCAGAATCGCTGGGGGATTTGATTGCCAAACTTTGAATAAGACAATGTTGGGCTAAAGTCTATAACAAGTCTTTTTATGAAAACACTTAACTTACTCCCTTTTATCCCAAAACAACCAAAGTGTGTCAAAGATAACAGTATCAGTATTCAAGCTCTCCCATGAAGATGGCCATCTTTCAGCGTAGTCAAGGCCAAAAGAGATTCTGGTTGGGGCCAACTAAGAAAAGCCCCCCTTTTATCAAAGTTTGCCCTATTTTTCTAACACAGAAACATACACAGAGAGGGAGGATTTGGCTGAGATACCATGTGAGGTACGCAATGTTAGAATAAGACTGAAGTGCAAGACAAGGATAATGAATGGCAGGGTTGTCCAACTTCTAAGCGACCAGAGGCTGTGCACCCCCCAGGGCTGCATGCTCACCCTTGCTTCACCATTCACCTTAGTGTTCACCCCCGACTAAACTGTGTGCCCAGGTGCCCCACCCTGCCCAAAGCTCCCCAGCTGTGGCCTCCCCTAGTGCCTCAGGCCATACACAGTTTCCCCTAACCAGAAGTACAGCAACACAGCTCTGTACCCAGGGCAGCTGCAGGACACCCAGGGCAACACCTCATGGCATGATCAGCCACTGCTGAGGTTATGGCTATTTCTGTCCCCCTTCATGAAGGCAGCATGATCACCCTCTCAGTTATGCTATAGCCCCCAGCATTGTTGGCTGTGCCACCTAGGGTAGGGAAGAAGCCACGGGGGGAAGGAGCCCCTGGTGCTTCTGCAGCCAGACTGATGGCAGGAGCAGAAACTGGGTAGGAGTATGGGGGCCTTAATTTAATCCTTTGTGGGCAACCAGACAGACAGCTCTAATATATGGGAAGAAAGGTACAGATGGCATAGGGAGAGGCCCTCATGTTGTAGACAGAGTGCAAACTGTCTTACGTTTTACATAAATGCCATGCATTTGAATACAATAAAAAACAGGAACCTCTGTCCCACATAAACCTACCTTCATTGGGCCAGGAATCCCAAGCTGACGTGCAGTCCGCAGCAGCACCATTGCAACAACAACCAGGACATGGAAGAAAGCCAAGCATGCAATTCTTTCATATCTTGCTTCCTCTAGACATCAAACCCTAGACTCATAGTTTCATAGTAGCTAGGATCAGGAGGGACCTGAACAGATCATCTAGCCTGACCCCCTGCTACAGGCAGGAATGAATTCTGGGTTCACAAGACCCCAGACAGGTGATCATCCAATCTCCTCTTGAATTTGCCCAATGTAGGGGCGAGGACCACTTCCCTGGGAAGTTGGTTCCAGATTTTGGCCACCCTAACTGTAAAATATTGCCTTCTGATCTCCAACCTAAACCTATTCTCCATCAGCTTATTACCATTGTTCCTTGTCACCCCAGGTGGTGCTGAGGAGAAAAGGGCTCTGCCTATTTGCTGTTGATGAGCTTGTAGGCAGCCACCAGGTCCCCCCTCAGCCTCCTCTTGCCGAGGCTGAACAGGTTCAGGTCCTTCAGTTTCTCCTTGTAGGGCCTGTCCTGCTGCCCTCTCACCAAGTGGGTGGCTCTCCTCTGAACCCTCTCCAGGCTGGTCGCATCCCTTTTGAAGTGCGGTGCCCAGTACTGGACGCAGTACTCCAACTGCGGTCTGACCAAAGTCGCATAGAGGGGGAGTATCACTTCTCTGGACCAGCTTGAGATGCACCTTTGGATGCATGACAAGGTATGGTTGGCCTTGCTGGCTGAGGTCTGGCATTGGCGGCTCATGTTCATCTTGGAGTCAATAATGACTCCAAGATCCCTTTCCGCCTCTGTGCTTTCAAGAAGGGAACTCCCCAGCCTGTATTTATGCTGTGGATTCCTTCTCCCAAGGTGCAGCACCCTGCATTTGTCTATGTTGAACCCCATCCTATTCTCGTCTGCCCACTTTTGTAGTCTGTCTAAATCTAGTTGCAGCCTCTCTCCCTTCAAGTGTGTCCACCTTGCCCCACATCTTAGTGTCATCAGCAAACTTGGACAGCGTGCTTTCCACCCCCTTGTCCAAGTCGCTGATGTGGATGTTAAACAGTGTGGGCCCGAGGACCAAGCCCTGGAGTACCCCAGTGCTCACATCTCGCCAGGTTGAGTACAGCCTGTCCACCACTACTCTCTGGGTGCGCCCCATCAGCCAATTTTTTACCCATCCAACTGTGCAGGCATCAATGCCACAGTCGCTTAATTTATTGATGAGGATGGGGTGAGAGACAGTGTCAAAGGCCTTCTTGAAGTCTAGAAAGACTACATCCACAGTGACACCATCATCCAAGGATTTAGTTACTTGGTCATAAAAGGCAATCAGGTTGGTCTGGCAGGACCTGCCTTTGATGAATCCATGCTGATTGCCCTGAGCATGATCTCCCCTGCTGGCCCCCCAAAAATGTGCTACTTGATGATTCTCTCCAAGATCTTCCTGAGCACCGAGGTGAGGCTTAGAGGCCTATAGTTACTTGGGTCTTCCTTCTTCTCCTTCTTGAAAATTGGGACCACATTAGCCAGTTTCCAATCCCCTGGCACCTGGCCAGATGACCATGAATGCTTATACAGCCAGGACAAGGACTCCACGATGACCCCTGCCAGCTCCCTCAACACCCTTGTGTGGAGGGCCTATGGACCTGCAGATTTAAAAATTTCTAGCCCTTCCACAAGATCCCTAACTACATCTGCGCTGAATGAAGGCTTGATAGAGCTCTCCCCAAGATTGTCCCTACCTCTGGTAGGTGGGATATCCTGGTCCGTGTTCAAGAAAACAGAGGCAAAGAAACTGTTAGAACTATCAGCTTTCTTGTCTGGTGTGGCCACAAGATTACCATTTGTGTCTTGCAGGGGGCCTACACTGCCTGGTGCCCTCTTCTTGCTCCCAATGTACTTGAAAAAAGGACTTTTTGTTGTCCTTAATCCTGGATGCTAGCCTGAGTTTCAGTTGTACCAGCCTGACTCCTCAGTTAAGAAGACTTATAAAAAGCATTAATCCCCTAAAAGTAACAGAAGCTCCAGTATCCAGCCAGAGTTGATAGAAAAGAGGAAAAAGAGCACTAAACACATACTGCTACAGTAGCTTCCGAGGTGAAGATTAACTTCTAATTTATATACAGAATTAACTGTCAGGGAAAAAATAATTTTGTATGGTCAACCAGGGGCTTCCCTCATGTCCACATAAAGCAGACAGAGCTTAAGTTTTTAGATGTATTTTATAAACACTCTAAAATAAAAACTCAGCTTTTGGTAAAATAAAGTGAATTCCACAAAGGCTAATGCAATCCTGCCCAGACTGTATGTACTGTTAAGTAAACCAAATATTTCTAACATGATATTCATATCCAGAGATTTAAAACCTACTCATCCAGGTTGAACAGTAGTGTTACCTGATGAATGCACTGAGTGGAACCAAGGAGCCACTTGATTTTCGTAAGAGTGGAGGAAAAGAAAATAATAGGCTCAGCACCAATGCTCCTTTAACACGAGAGAACAGAAGAGGAAGTGTCAACAAGTACATGGTTCACTAGTTGTTTTCAAAAGGACAGAGAAGCAGCCCAGAAGGTTACGTTTTCAAAGAAAGGAAGGAGATTCAGAAGGTTTTTATTCCATTCACTCTACCTCTCCTGCGAGTTAAAACACCCCTCCTGCCTCAGCTGCTTCTCCTAGACTGAGGGAGAATACTCTGCTGCTGCTCTCTCACCCTCCGATTCTTTCCATAACACAGCCTACTACATCTCCCACTCTCTAAGGTCATGCAGACAGTTAATACTCTCCTAGGAGAAACCATGAGCATACAGATGTTCAGAATTTCTCAGAGCAAAAACACCAGTTCAACCTAACCCCAGAAGCTCTGATGAACTTCCACATACAAAGTTGAGTGAACTCCTTGCTTGCTGATCAGTCATCCCCATTTTTCAGTGTCTGTCTGCAAACTGTAGAGCTTAAGCCCAAAAAGCAATCCCACAATTTCCTAACTTTCAGCTCTCTTGCACCTCACTTCCTTTTTGACAGCCTATAAACAGACATAAGCAATATGCAAACTGATTCCTAGAGGGCTCTGTAAGACAAGTGGCATACATTCTAGGCTGTATTCAAGAAATAAAAAACAATGTTGACAGCTTTGGTAGACAAGGACATAGTTGCTCATGGGGCTCAAGTTGTTTGAGTGGGACCTTAAAAGTGACCCTAAACAGCAATGTAGGAATGAATACAAGTATGGAGTCTTAATTGTTAAAGGTCACACCATGGTAAAGTACTTAATCTAAAAGTAAAAGCCTACGGGGTTCACATTTAATTTGCAGAATAGAAACTTTGTAGCTCAGTATCCCAGACACTATGCATTTCTTGCACATAGTGTATTTATGATGCTGACACCCAGATGCAACTCAAGGCTCCAAAAAGAAATCTGTAACATTCCAAGAATTATTACTCTACTCCCATGAATCCAAAATTAAAATTTAAGTCTCAGACTTACCTGTAACATACCAACTATTTCCACTTTATTAAAAAAGATAAAGGAGTGAAGCGTTGACAGCATATTTTCCTCAAACACGGAGGGAGTGGGTAGAACCATATCTTGAATATACTGTACTCTGTATGTTTGATGTATTTTTTGTTTCAGCTCTGGATCAGAAATAGGAATCACCTCTTTAAATTTTGCTGTTTTTGTCAGAAATTCCCTGTGTTTTCGTGACTGTGATAAAGAAGGATCATATTCTAGGCATCCAATTACGTCCATTATACATTCCTCAGAAAACATGACTTCAAAAAGTGCAGTTCTATTCAAAAGGAAGATTCCCTTAATAATTTCATACAAGTGGTGCAGTCCTTCAATGTTCTCCAAGTCCTCACACACATGAAAAATTTCTAAGAGCTTTTTAATATAGCCCTCATTTTCCAGTGCTAGTGCGAGTTTTTCACGCCGCAACGGTGAAGGCAGTGAAGATGCCACAAGTTCTGCAATTTCTTCTAGCCGACTTAATTCACAAGATGGTAATTCTAGACCAGGTGATGACATATCATCAAAGCGTTCTTCCTCAGATTCGTCTACAAGGTCCTGAGTAATATCTACTGAAGGGTCTTTTCCTTGAACCTATGAAAACAAGATGTTTTAACAAACATTTTTAATTTTCAGACATTTTTTAATATATATAGCTAAAAAGTTGTATTTCCAGGAGAAAAGCAAATTACCCTTTTTACACTCCTTGACAGCAAAATCATTTTAATAAAACTGATTAGGAGACTAATCTGGACTGTCTACATGTTTTGGCTCTGGGGAGCCAAAATAAATAAAAGCACAAATAGAAGAGCTGTTAAGAATGTAATGCAGTTTACTATATTTTTTCACATACCACCTCTCCCTCCCCAAATAAAACAGGCAGTGGAATGCAGAAAAACAGATTTTTTTCCAGTCATGCCTGACTGCATGACATGGAGCAAGTAACTCCGTTCTGGAAACAGGTATCCAGGAACTGTGGTATCCCAAGAGACAGTCTAGGTAAGGCAGTAGGGAACTTCCTGGTACAGCATGAGAGCAACAAGGCTAGGCCCAGATCCTTGCAAAGGCAGTTATTACTTGGCTATAAATAGCTGCTGTGTAAGTCCATGTCAAAAATAAAGTCTTATATCAAAACAAGTTTAATCAATATACTACAAACTGGATGCAGCAGCTCACTCACCCTCAACCAGCTCGGTGGCTCTTCAGCCAAAACCTATCACTTTCCCAGTGCCAATGAGAGGGGTAACACTTAGACACTGCCGCTACTGTTTGCAGCTCCAGAAGTGGCAGGCATCTTGGCAAACAAGAATCAATAGATGCCTATACACGAGCAGGGAGGCTGCTCCGACACGCTGTAATTCCAGTGCATTGGAGCAGACTCAATCTGCTGGAGTGTGGCAATTACCGTGCTCCAGCAGCATTCTGCATCTAGAGTATCAGCATCCCCATGCTTCAAAATGGTGGCGGGGACACTTTACCTAAAGCTTGTCACATGAGATAATAACCCCCTCCCCACCACAGCACATGTATAAATGCCCAATCTCTGCTTACTCTATTCCAGCAAAGAAAAATCAGTTTCCCCGCTTATAACATGCACCCCAATTTTGGAGGGCTGATTTTGAGGGAAAGGGCACATGAAGCATGCTTAATGCGCTTTTTACTGTCAGGGTGAGAGGTACAGTAGGAGAGACTAAGCACATTTCTTAACAAAGAAAGAAGCATTACTTAAAAAGACATTTTCTTTCATAAATAACATGATTGAAATATTGAGATATTCTTTTACTTTCAAACTTACTTGACATATTTTTTCCCATATTTCATCACATCCTGCTTTTTCTTGAAAGCTAAGTGCCAAGTCATAATTTTCAGCTTCGGACCACACAATCAAAGTGTCCTTGAAAGAGATGAAGAGGCATCTTTCAGATGAGTTATATTTCAGATAAAACAGATTGTAATAAAGCTTAGTGGCCTATCCATCCAAACAAGACAGCAATGATACCAAAATTTGAAAGGAAACACACAATACAGATTCATATATATTTTAAAACTGTATGGATATGTCCAGATCCTTTGGGACAGTATTTGGAAAAAAAAAAAAGCAAACTGAAGTATTTTAAATGTAACTTATGTGATTTAGAAACTGTATCAGAATACCATAGATCTGACAGGTTCTTTATCTTCAGAATAAAATTATTATTCTTCCCTCCATTAATAAAAAAACCTAAAAAGTACAATTGATTAATTAAATTAAGTGGACTTCAATGACATTGTTCATAACATACAAAAATAAATACATCCATAAGTCTTAGGCAGAATCCAAGTCCAGTCACCCTCTAGATTTTTGTCATCCCCCATAAAATGCTATGCTGATATAGTGCCAGATACTACAGAAAAATACTTCTAAAAGGCCTTTTAACTGAAACCAACTACAAAACCTGCAATAAAACACAGAGCTAATGGACTATTTATTTGCACAATATAGTTCAACAGCATGTTCTATTACCCTCAAAGTTTTAAATCTGAAAGCATGAAATTTTCGCCACTTTGTAAAGTTGGTTAAAGACACCAAGTTTCATTTACCACTTACAAACAAACCTTCCTAATGGGTTTGGAATTCATGAAAATCAATGTATTGCATGCAGGAGTAATAGAAAGAAATAGAGACTGGGAAACTGAGCAGCAGTAGGGTGCATTTTCAGAGAATGTATCCATTCACTCTAAGTAGGGCTAACAATACATGTCAATTTTAACAGGATTTTGACAGTTCCATTTTCAGGCTAAGTGCAATTTACTTTATTTATTCTAGAACAATTAGTTTCATCTTAGGAACAACTGAATATTTAGGAATTACTTTCTCTTTTGTAAAGTTTACCCAAATGCTGAATTGAAATGTTATTCATATAATCTAATAACAAAAGACAACCTTTGTGGTCAAATACAATACTCAGTATATAACAAATAAAGACTTGGATTTTTCTGCTTACATTCAAAATTTTGAATTAGACAATGTTGCACTTCTGGGCAACATTATGTATAACCTGCATCCTCTGGAATAATTAACTCCTGTATTAATTCATTTTAAAACCATACATTTAAACAAAGTGAAAAGTTAGAAGAATCATTTATAGAATGAAGTGACAATTTGATTTTTGTTCACTTCTACCGTTAAACAGATGCTAATCACGAAGGGAAAGCCAACATAGATTTTAAAGGCACCTTTAAAGGAAAAACAAACTTTCATTGCTTCCTCCCTCCTAATTCATCTGATCCCAAATTCTCTCCCCCTTCCTTTTAAATTAAATTATAAAATCAAGTAGCACAGCACTTGATCCTGATTTATTAGGAGTCAATCAAGATATCCTCAATTTGCCATTACCAGATCAACTATCCAGCTTTCAACCTGTACCAGGTTTAGCTTGCAAATGGCAAACCAATTACATTTTCTTTTTCCAGAGATTTGAAGAAGAGGTGATACACAAACAAGAGATTTAGGAAGACCACCTCCAAAATACAAAAGTGAAAAAAAAACAGGCAATTAACGACATCCTCTACAGAATAGGTCACCAATTCGAACACTCTCCTAACAAAAGATTGGCACCACTTATATTGAAAGTTTCTGTTACATGTACTTCACCAGGACCCAGAAGCCCTAATTATGCTTAGCTTTGGTTTATTTACAAGATTAGCTTTATCTTAAATAGTAACAACTTAAACTTCAGGAGTCTACATAAAAATCTCATTTAACAACATGTAGCTGGATTGCATAATTAGCTATTTCAAAACAAAGTCAAAAGATAAGACACATTTTCCTCTGTGCCAAAGACATGACCAGTAAGATGGGTTGAGAAGTGACTCACAACAAGGAGGAAACAAATATGTAGGATAAACATAATGTTCACATAATTTAATGCTCAACCTGAAATGTATATATTTGCTTGATTTCTAGAGAAAAATATAGCAGGCCAAGAGGCTTTAATTTAGCATATCACAGGTATGGATGGTCTTTCTTGCCAAGATGCATCTTATTGAGCAGTTCCTACTTTTCAGATAAATTCAGATGATATCATCCTTCGCCACCTTTCCCGAACATTCAGTTTCCAAAGTGCTCCATTTGTGAAAACTACTAAATGCTCTGAATAAGGGAACATCTTAAAAGCCACTCTGTTAAAGCTGATAAAAGGACACTCAATTTCCCACACTGCTGTCTTCCAACTTGAAGTGCTAGATGTCTGGCTGCTTTCAAATGTTGTCACTTACAAATTTAATATTATAAAATACATTTGTGTCTGCTCAAAATAGCAGTATAATGGCTTATTCTAAGATTATATGGAATTCTAGTAAGAGAATATTCAGCTATATAGTTATACCAACCCACAATATGTGTTGAAAAGAAGAAAACTTTTCTCGTTGTTAGATCAGTGGTTCTCGACCTTTACTGTATCAGGACCCATTTGTAAAGGTCAATGGCCAGTCCCAACCCAGTGCCCCTTACTCTCAACCTGCTGCTCCCTGCCTCTAGGCCCCAGGCCCCCACAGTGTGTGGGGAAGGGGAAGGGGATGGGTGGGGGGTGGGCACTGAGGGCCCCAAGTAACCCTTTGTAGGCTGGAATTCGGCCAACCCGCAAGGGGAAAGCCTCTATTTCCCATGTTTTTCTCCTTTAAAGAAGAATCCATTTTTAAAGTTTGTTTGCGACCCTTGCAAAAGTGGGTTGCAAGAATATATGCATCACAATCCACATGTTGAAAAATTCTGTGTTAGACAACATGATACTCAGTCAACTTTTATAGTTTTTGCTCAAAGTAGACAGATATTAGTCCAGTTTCATTTTTTATTCTTACAAGATTTGTGCATACAAGATGCAATATACTTGTAAAATGTGATTAATTTACCCTCTAAAAGCTGTAAAGTCAGATTTAGATCCAGTGCATTAAGGTAGATCATATGTCCTTCAAACAGATTAAGTACCTTGTGAGGTAAATCACTGAGGGAGAGGTGGCTGTTGATGTCAAATGTACTGCACTTAAGAGATCAAATGCATAGTACCTTTCATTCAGTCTGTCTTTTCGCTTTTATCTGGAAACATGTTTATACTCAGATCCAGAATTTCTTGATGCCTTCAGATAAGGTAAATTTGCTATTCTGCATCCCTCAACTGCTTTGAAATGGGACTAACAACAGTTTCTAACCACACAAATTTGCAGTAAGTCTAAACAGGTAATTTATACAAGTTTGCTTTCCTCTTCCCCTTTCCAAGAATGAAAAAGTGTATACACACATTTATGGATGTATTACTGAGAGAGGCAGGTTTTGCATTCTGCCATGTTTTGTAAATTCTTCAGTTTGGGGTCACTCAAGGCAACTCTGGCTCAGTTCCCCAAGAAGGCATTTACTTTGTGGTTGGGATTCTTAATATTCCCAAAGGAAAGTTGTAATCACATACTGTTCTGACTACAGAAAAATCAGTGGTGGAGACAGACCTCTCAATGAGCTGGGCCAAAATCAGCATCTCAAACTCTGTTAGAGGTAGTCAATGAAGGATCTCATCACTCATCTCATGAGAGTCCTTATTAATTTTAACTCAAATCACCATGTTGCTGCATTGCTTCAAGAATGTTCTTGGTACTGTATAAGGAACTGAAGTTATGTAGCTCAAGCCATAGCAAGGGGACATGAGCCAAATCAGAGGGAACTGATAAACCACTAATGAGAGATTTTTATATGCAACAAACCACAATCTCCTCACCTCCCACACCTCAATTTTTCAACATATATTAAAGACTTCTTAGCAAGATCTTTTCCAAACACACAGGGGAAGATTATCAACAAGCTGCTGTTGTGCAATGCACTCTCTTACTCTGAATCATGCATGTTTGCCAGCTGCTTTAAGTACTGAGACATTTTGGTGATAGTGCCAGGTGGATGCGTCAACAACTACCTTGTCCTACAAAAGTTTTCCTTTTTCTTTGAGGTAATCAAAATAGATGTTCTCTTTCACATCCTCCTTTGTTAGTTGTTCAGCTGAAATAAAATTAAGAATCCCAACCACAAATTATTCCTATGTCCCTTCAAGTGAAGCTGTGTTTTTAATATTAAATTTACTACTTTT
Organism: Alligator sinensis; assembly: GCF_000455745.1. NCBI lineage: Eukaryota > Metazoa > Chordata > Crocodylia > Alligatoridae > Alligator > Alligator sinensis. The sequence goes on from NW_005842799.1 coordinate 592,457, forward strand.
CTACTTACATCCTTATTTTACTCTTAAGAACACGTGGCTTCATTTGCTATACATCTTTTGATAATCATTCAAAACAAAACATAATACTGAGCTGCTGGGCTGAATACTGGTAACCATATTATATCCATGTTAAAAGTGCATAGTATTGATTTTTAAAGCCCTATGTACTGATATAGGCCACAGCCACATTTCAGATTTCCTTCTTAAAATTTAGCATTGTGTGTGTGTTCTTAAACTCAATATTTTAAATCTACTACTACATATCAAGAGTTACTTTGCTGTAGTTGGATATGGCACTCCTTTTGAAATTAGTGACCCTGAACATCTGTCTCAGTTCAGTTCCCTTCACTTTAAAGAGGTGGGTTTTTTTTTGCTTTTGGGGGGTTGTTTTGTTTTTGGGGTTTTTTGGGGGGGGGAGGGCTAAAGCAAGTTAAGGTCTTTTGGTAGGGATGTGATCAGTCTCAATTTCTCCCAACCCAACGAAAATTCAGTATTACCCCAAAGTAGCTTACTAGCTTGCAGAAAAAGCATATTTCTAATGTTTGCAGTATTTTGTCAGCACTCCTAAAGCCTGCAAAGTAAAAAGTTTATGACTTTATTAAAAGTGAATACTTCCACAGCAGCTAGAATGCAGGAATTATGGAGTGAAGTGAATGCTGCAGCAAAGGGATTTATCTTTGTTGTATAAAACTGATAGTATTCTTTAGCCTTTCCTATCAGGTATAAAAAAACAGCAGCTCACCGGCTTACTCTGCAGGCATGTTATCAGTGTGGAAGACATGAGAACCTGACTTATTACCCACAGTTTTCTATTAACTATGTTGTAAACTGACCTGCAGAGTAACCAAGTTTCAAACCATTCTCTAGAGCACCATAGCCCTATGTTTGACCAGGATTCCACATTCCCTAGAATTAGGAAGAGGTTTTATGTGGTCTCAAAAACAGGAAGCTTTCTTGACCTGAACAGATTTAGCCTGTGACAGATTCACCTCCTATACTGAAGACCTAACTCACATTATTTTGCTCCCATTACAAATGCAGGCTGTTCTAGTTCTTGGCATACTTATACCCTGGTTACCGATCCTTTAAGCACTGCTTTTATTCAGTTATTTCTTTGTCTATACAAGATTACGCCAAGTACTGGAATTTTGC